>NW_013665948.1:546094-568268 GCF_000517525.1 Limulus polyphemus | reverse complement strand
GCAGCAAAACATCAAACCTAATAGAGCAATGATCACTTGCACCCAGATGTTCAACAATTTCCACCCTCTCAATCTTTTCTGTATATGAAGTTAACAATATAGCATTGTTTGACCAATTGGTGAAGAAAACCATCTTGAACAGTTTCCAAAAACTTTTCTCTTTCATGGTTTGACTCTAGCATTTCCCAACCTATATATCTGAAATTAAAATCACATACAATTATAATTTCATTAACAGCTGAAATTTTAATCTCATTGTAAAGTTTCTCACTAATTTCATCATTGTCATCTGGTGTTTTTAATAAATTCCAAATAAAAGCCTTTTTCTCTTTATATCTGTTAATAGAAACCTAAATGGATTCAATCTCCTTGCTGTTATCTTTGATAAAAGTGAAACTAACAACGAATTTTGGAGATATAAACCCTTTTCTTCAAATTTTAAAGTCAACTTTTGTTATCTACAAAGTATGTGTGTGTGTGTATAAAATTGACAAAACCTACACCAATAAATCTTAAGTGTCTTTATGATATTTAAGTTACTCAATAATTGGTTTCATTTCTTTCCTATTCTTCTTTCACAACCTTAACAGTAAACTATGCAATGTAACAGTATTTTCTTTTATTATACTTTCTCTTTTTTTCGATTAGTATGAAGATCAAATCGTAACTTAGATAATGCAAGTAGAAACTTAAACATGGCACAAATGATTTATATACTAAATGTACTTCTGCATGGTCCCCACAAATGTTATTTTTCAAGAGTAAATAAAACCAAAATTAAGAGCAACAAATATTTTTATTTCTCTCAAGTTTATATGTCACGGTATGTTGTAGCCTACAGAGTGCATAATTCTTCTCATGATTCATGGCATGCACCCATTTTATTGATGTCATAACAGTACAAATTGCAATGTTAAGCATACCTTATGTGATGTTATTTTAGTGTCTACTGACTAAATGACAGACAATACACTACTGAAAAGTGGTGTGAGTAGTTAAAAAACAGATGATCCTCTCCAGGCAGCCTTTGGCCCCCTTTTAAGGAAACAAGACATAAAGTGTGAGACAAAAAATGAAACAAAATGTGTTTGATGAATATGAAAGATCAAGGTTTTCTTAAGTGTCTGAAGAAATTAAATCAAACAGACAACAGCCTAAGTATTCAAATCTTAAAGTTAGTCTGTAGAAGTACAAAAAATATCCTGAATCAAATTTCAAAATAAATTTTATGAAAAAAAAAAAAAAACAAATGACTAAAAATATATTTAAAACAGTTAAACATTTTATTGAATAAATTAAAAACTAAAATGACAGCTTATTTTCACATTGCTTTTCAAAATTATCAAATTTTCAAGAAAAAAAGCCTGATGTTTTTCATTAAATTATTCTTATAAAAAGTTTAAGGAAAGAGCTACTTAACTTTCATACACACAACTTAGGAAAATGATTCTCTATTGGTCTAACCCTATATTTCCTTTAATCAAGAACTGTGTGCCGATACACTAGAAGAAATGAAAATTTTAAAGTCCTCCAGTCATATTTTTACATGCTGAAAATGTGAAATCATTGACAAATCATTCAAATTCTAGGTTTATCCTTGAAATCCAATCTACAATCACTGATAAAAGTAACAAACAAGTAATTCGTCACTATCTTTCTGATCAGTATTTTAAAACAGTGGATATTCATCTATTTAGATGAATGTTAAATATTCTTTAGACACGAGATAATGTAATTGAAAAAAAATCATTTACAAAATTTGAATCAAAGTAACTGTAATGGAAGACACGTACATGAAAATATGTAATTTCAGTCAGTCATTATCATTTCAATAAAAACAGAAACGTTTATTTTACATCAAGATGAACTTCTAATTTCCAGTACTTATACTGATTTTTCAGTGTATTGTTTGTTTCTTTGATGCTGAGCACAATGATACACAATGCTGTGCCCCCTGTGAGTATCAAAACCTGATTTTTAGCATGATAAACCCTTATATGCCACTAAGCCACTGGGGGAAGCTTTTCAATGTATTTCAAATTAATGTTAAACTTCTAAGAACAATACCGAACTTTCCAAATGGTACTTTTAAAAGCTTTCTAATATGCATAACAACAATTTCCTTTTTCAAGAAATGATTTTTGGTAAGAAAATTTTCATTAAAATAACAAATTGTACAAGAAAACTTTCTAGACTTCTTTTTTAATTACCGATACATTTATCAGCACCAATAAAGACATCAATATTATCTTAGCCATAAAAAAAGTAAGAGAGAGAGAGAGAGAGCAAATATGGCACTTCAGAACTTTCAAGAAAACTTGCGTATAGTATTCTAAAAATACTGCTCTTAACTAAATATTACCTTTCCCCAAAGCTAGAAATGCATCTTTTATTTTATCTTCAATATTAGTGTAGTATATCATCTTGGCCAACATTATTCTGGCATCTTCTAGTCTGTTTTCTCTAAACGCTAATTGGACACTAGTAACCATTTCTTGAAGAATATGGGAATTCTGATGAGCAATTGCTTCTATTTCTGATAAATCTGTGATTTCAGATATTTGTTCATTGATTTCCATTATCTCTGTCAGAAATCCCTCCTCCATATCAATCTCATCCTCTTCAAGTGGATATCCAAGTAATTTCAGAAGGTAGAGTCCTCGGTTTAGTGGTTTCTGAAGAGTCTGATAAGCTTTATTTACGATAGCTGACTGACCTTGGGAGTATAATTTTTCTTTCTGGAAGGCACAGAATATTGTCACAATAACAACTGAACTAAATACACATATCTGGTGAATTTAATGAGTTTTAAATGATATACACTGTAAACTTATAAAAAAAAATAACTTTGATGCACGTGTACAGGGCTGACGAGAGGGGCCAGTGGTTGGTTGAGAGACCCAACAGTGAGATACTCCAAAGCTCAGTAGAAGTACATGCTACTTAATGAGCTGAAATAACCACTGCTTTTTCATGGATTCATGAAGAAATTTGTCACCTAAATTTCTTTTATGAAAAATTAGCAAAAATTAACAAATAGAATGAAAGGGGGGGGCCCAATGATATTACTGACCCTGGGGCATGGACGGGCTCTCGATGACCCTGCACATGTATTTAGATGGATAAATCGACACTATTTCTCAAATTATACCTTGTCTTATAAGTTCTCTTAACCTGTACATACAAGAACTCAAATGTTAAAAAAACAAAAAAGAAAGCCAATGTTATGGATATCATACATGTAAATTCTACTAAAGTAAACTAGAAAAATACTCACATAAACTAAATACAGTTTCATAAAGTATTTTAATATAATTTTTTGGTTAAATCTTATAGATACTTTCAATAACAATTCAGAAAAATTGTGTCATTTGGAATGTACCTTGAACACTCAGCTTACATTAAAACAAATTATCATTTATTGCAATGTTGATATCAACTCTCATAACTTTTTAAGTTTTGTAAGTAATCATTTAAAAAAAATATCTTACTTTACTCGACTACTTTTAATAACTATAGTTCCTCTTACTTTGATCTACATTTCATGTTTTATTTCAATATATGCATACTACATTTAATTAAATTTATGTATATTTGTGTTTATTAATGTTTTTTTGCAAAAAGATACATTGTGCTTATCATGCATGTAAAATATCAGTGATGAGAGTGCTGATGGGCTGCCTATGCTGTTAAAAGATACTTTGGCTAAGGTGGGTTTGAAGCTCCAGGACAAGGCATAACATATGGTGAGCCTCAGTGCTGGTGGAATCAATGTTAATGTAGGATTGAAAAGGGATGTGGTAGCCAGGTTACAGAAGAGCCATCCCTGGCTTGTTACTGTGCAATGTTTCAACCATCAGCCTGAATTAGCTGCGAGACATGTTTTCAAACATGCTTATTATGAAAAAATCATAACTGTCCTAGGTGTACTCTTTATACCACAACAGCCCTAAAAGATATTGGAGATACAAAAACTAGCAAATTCCATAAAGGCTGAAGTTCTCAAGCACAAAAAAGCCCATAGACCTTGCTGGGTTTAGCATAAGCTGCTAGCTGGTCACACAAACTTATTTTATGGCTGCAGACCCAAAGCATGATCAACCAAGGCCAAAGGTTTGCTAAACAAAATCACCACATTGAAGCTTGTATTTACTATATCTTCTTTTAGGAGCTCCTCTTACCACTGTCTAAATCGGTCACTAGCAGGGAGATGTAATTTTAATCCCACAAATGCTTTCTGCAGAGGAAAACCTCAAGGCTGCTTTGAAGAATCTTAAAACACTATGCATGTCCAAAGAATAGAGCAAGTTGTCAGCTCTGCTGGAAACTGCAACATTGACAGGGGAAGCAAGCTACATGAGTGTTCACATGAAATATGTAAATGAAGGCCTGGCTTTTTTCAACAGTAATTACAAAAAAGTACATAACAAAATTAGAAGGGTACCACCTAGATAATGTGAAAAATGTATAAAACTGTGTGTCTGGCCTGCACACAAAATTGTGGCCATCTGATCCCACAAGTCTATGTAAGCATGACATGTTAGCCTGAAGGTGGCTACAGATCACTTTTCTGCAATCACAGACCCAGGTGAGGATGTCACAGACGAGTTACTTGATCAGTGGCATGAGCTGAAAGAGTTTGTCCGTGCAAGTTTCAAGGGGCAGGCCCCTAATCAAGTTTGGAAGAAAGTTCATTAATTAATCCGTCATTGCATAATTCACTGATGTGTAAGACTTATGTTATCTTTAAATGATCTGATTGAGAGGTGCTTCATACCAATGGAGGAAATCAAACTGACTGGACACCTTCATCTTGGATATGCTGACTTGCATAAAGAAAAGATGGAGCCAGAAATTTAAATCTTCCCACCAAAGCTGTTGATGTGTTCTTTGAGAAGAAATCAAAGTTTCCTAATGTACAGCCACATGGCACTACACCAACATTATGTGGTGAAGGTGAGGAAAGGCAATTTTTTGTCTTAGCCCTGACAAAAACCCCCGAGTGGAATTACTTACATCATTCAGGACTGTCTGTACTAGTTACATGGTTACAGTGCTTAACTTAACTTTTTAATTCTCTTAAACACACAAGTTAGCAAGGTATAGTGTTCTGTTTATGTGTTACTATATGCACAGAGGGGGTCAAAGTGTGCATCCCACACATGGTATTATGTATTTTATGTTAAGAGTTATCAATTATACATTTCACTCTACTTTGCTAATTTAGTGATACTTCTTGATAGGGGAGAGTAAATACCAGGTATGATATACAAGGATACTGAATAAAAACTGCAGATATGCATTTTGGAAGTTATAGAGGCTATGCAATAAAGCAAACTGTGTTTGTTAGTAAACTTGACATAACAAATAAAAAAGGTAGTAACTTCACTTTCTAAGTGATATGTCGATATTTAAGAGTGACGTATAAAAAAGGACTAAAACAATGTCATTAGAAACTTCATAATAAAGCATAACGTTTTTAATGCTCATTGTTAATCGACTACATAAAGTAAATTTAGTTAACCATATTTGTTAATATACTAATATTTTCCAATTTTTTTCACCAATCAAATGTGCAACCCTACCCTTGTTGTATTCATATTATACAGACTTTCTATGCTTTAGTTTTATTCTTCACAACTGCTATACCTATGTTTGTTTAATTAGTTGAATATCATTATCTAAGTCCAATGTATCAAGAAATTTCATCAGTTTTAAAGCTAACACTTTTCTGTTCACCTGTTTAATCCTAGAAATAGATGTTATCATAGAACATACATTATACTGAAATAATAATAAATACATTTATCAGATAGTGGAAAAGTTGATCTTCCCAGTAATGTTTGACTAGTTTCATATTGTTGTATCACAGAATTTTATACAAAGCCTACTAAAAAGGTTATGATTTTAATATTTTTAATTCTAATCATAGCATCATTACCTTTGGTGATTTTAGTGAGATGGAATGCAAGGTGAAAAACTCATGTTGTTCTTGATTTTAAGCAATTGATAATGAATAACTTATAAAAATCATTACAAATGCCAAAGTAGTTTGAAAGATCATATAAAAATGTGTAATATATTATCAAAATGGAGAATGCTGAGGTTTCTTGAAAAATTAAGCAATAAAAAATCAAGAAAGCTATTGTCAAGGCTATAATGTATTATAAAAGACTTTTAGCTCAAAACATCAAAAATATTTGGTATATTCAGGTTAAACTGATCATCCTGAGAATTAAGGGATAAATCCATTGAATAACAAAAGAATTGACAAGATACCTAGTGTGAAGTAATTTTGAGTTCTTTAACTCTGACACAGTTTGTGCGAATTAAATAAAGAGATTGCACACAATGTAAACACAATAAATAACCTTTATTACAATGCAAACACAGTATGTGTGCACTTGCTTAGACACTGGACTGGCACTTGGAACTGGATTGCAAGTTGACCATCTTCCTAGTGATTATAAACCAGATTATTTAAGCCTAACCTTCCAAGAGAAGTTGCAACCTTGAGATAACAACTGACCTACCATAGTAGAAAACAGCTGTCTGTATTCTTGCACCATGTGCAGCATTACATCTATACCTCCCATGGGCAAAACAGGTGTTGTCTTCAGAAATGAAAAACGAACAAGGGCAGCTAGAACAAAATCAACTTAACTTTGTTGACTATGTGTTGTGTGAAAATTGCATATACACAGAATAAGTAATTAATTCCAAAAAAATAAGGTACTAAAATAAGAATGTAAAAAATGCATGGTATTCATAATTATCATACTTTTCCTCAGCCTGAAAATTATCTAAATTTCAAAACCAATACATGCACACTGGTCAAGGAATACTTCCCTTCCCTTGTAAATACTTACAGACAACACAACTTTTTAACAAAGAAATGTAATAATGGAAAACTCTTCAACAATGATTACACAAAATAAATACACTTCTACAATGAATCCATGCAATTTACAATTAAAATATAACATGTGAAATGTACAAATCTCAATATACAACATCATACTGCAAACCATTTAACAATAATTAAGACAAAACACTGAATGCTTTAACAAAAATTACCATTTGATGGTCAACATGAAAAATGCCCTTTAAGAATGATACATAAAACCAAATTCACTTTAAAAATGAAATTATACACAAAAAATAACATCTTTTAATAACAAAGCAACAAGTATAATGCAAAACTTCAAGTTTTAAAATGCAAAACAGCTCTTTAACAGAGATTAGGAAAATATCAGGGAGCTAGTCTTTAAATGATGTTTAGGTACAGTAATTAATACAACTATTTTACACAATTATTCAGAACATTCAAAGAACAAGTACAAATAAACATCACTATGATAAACAAAAAAAGAAAACCGTAAAAGTATAAACAAACTAAAATTAGTACCTTTCCATCATAAAAACCAAATAAACTCAAACACTCTACCAACCATAGCAAATTACGTACACTTTAATTTAACCAATTACTCATTTTAAAATACTATAACTATAGATACAAAGAAAAAATGCAAAACAATAAAGAAGTCAAAATTCAGATATCCACATACATACAACACTTCACCTAAATCAAAAGAAAATAGGCGAAACTCATTCAGACTAAATACATGCACACACAATAAAAACATACAAATACACCCAATGACAAGCATGATGTACAACTTCCCACACCTCAACCCTATAAACCTTCCAAAGCAGCAGTTGACCATTAACTGGCCAAAGTAACAGCATCGATCATGTCTTGGTCTTGGGCCAGAGCTTTCTTCATCTGAACTAGCTCTGGATGTAGCTGGCAGACTTCTTCCTACAATCAAGAAGGCAGTGTGTCAGTCTGATGCAACTGGTCTTCCTCTCAGTTATACAATGTCCTGCTTTAGTCCACTTTGTGACCACTTCAGTGGTAGCATCTGCTGCAAAATTAGTTATATGATGCATGGGATCATTGGTAGATCAGTTCTCAGCTGCTATAGTCGTGTCTTGTGTGACCTTTTGAGCAGCAGTGGTTTGACCACCTTTGAAGTCGAGGCCTCCTTGTTCACCTCAAACTTATTGGCCATTGATGATGTTGGTGGTGGTACCTGGTTAGTAGTTGTATTGTGGATGGTTATCCTTTCATGATGGAAATTCCAATCAAACTTCAAACTGATTTCAGCTTCAGAAGCATGTTTCATGGCTTTGGAATGTAATGGTCCTGGTGTAGAGAACATACATCTGATGTTGATTCTTGGAGGTGGTCAAACACATGGCAATGGATAGCTTCTGATATCTGGACAACTACCAAAACTCATTCACAAGAGCTGGGGAAGGCATCAGGGACATCCTCAGCTTTTGGGCTATCTGTAGGCTTGATTCTGCCTGTGGTATTGGATCTGCTGGCTTCTCCGCTGCTGGTAAGTCTAGGGTGGTTCTTGCTTCAACTAACTGATCCATGGTTAACAAGGAATATACAACCATGGGTCAACAACTGACACAGTAAGGTCCCACACTTCAGATGTATCACCTAACAACATATCTTTAATCTATGAGCTCCATAATGTTGAACATCAGGTCCCAACCTCCACTGATGAGATTTTCTTAGCTAATATTCTGTGTAGCACCTTATCAAAACTTTTTGAAAATCTGTTTACACTTTTCTATTTTAAAAGTAATAAGTAACATCCTTGAAAAATTAACAGGTTAATAAGACAATATTTCCCTGTGGTTTCTTTTATCAGACTACAATTTTTCTCACTACAAGGATAACTTTTATTACCTCCTTTAAAAATAGGAGTAACATTAGCAACTCTCAAGTCCTCGGGCATCTGCCCACTTTCTACTGGACTACAAAAATGAAATGGACAGGCTTACATATCTAATCTTTGATCTCTTTTAAAACTCTGGGAAAAAATCTTATGTGGTCCTGGTGCTTTATTTTTAACCTCTCCATCTTTCTATTTACCATCATGGGTAAGTATCTACATGATTCATGTCAATTCTAATATTTCCCTAAGAATGATCAAAATGTTACTTGTTATCAGGATGATGGAAATTATGCATATTTATTGTACTTAGGTTTTTGAAAAAGATTTGATGAACTACCACACAGAAGAATAAATAATAAAGTTGCATCAGTGGAGGTTGGGGAAAAGATTATTATAAAAGACAAAACAAAAAATTATTAGTAGAATCCAGTCAAAGAGAGCCTTTGTTACAAGTGGTGTTCCTCATGGGTCAGTGCTGGACCTTTGCTTTTTCTTATTTACACTAATGATATTGATAGTGGTATAATTAGTAAAGTTTGCTGATGATATTAAAATTTTGGGTATTTTAAACTGTATTTAGGTTGTTGAGCTTTAACAGAATGACTTGGATCAGTTGATAAGTTTTAAAAACAGTTTGCAAATGGCTTTTAATAATAATACCATAACATAAAGGCCACCACATCCACTAAACTAAACTAAAAAAAAAGTCTCATAGCCTGCCTTTATAACTCAATTATTCTTCAAGCCTACCCTTAAACTCCCTTAAATTTACTGCATCCATCACATCTGAAGGCAACCCATTGCAAAAAACAAAAACCCTGTTATAAAACCAAAATTGTCTGCTGAAGATGACTTCCATCCTGCCAAAAATTTATGTTTTTGGCCCCTAGTCCTACTATTCTCACCATTAAGTACAGAAAAAAAAGATGATGCATCAACCTTATCATTTCCTTTGACAATCTTAAACATTTCAATCAAACCACCTCATCTTCATTTTATTTTTCAAGAAAAATAATTTTCAAAGATCTTAATCTCTTCTCTTATGACAATCTTTCCATCTCAGGTATCATTCTAGTAACCCTCCTCTGAACCCTTTCCAACAACTCAGTGTTCTTTCTAAGGTAAACAGTCCAAGGTATTGTATTTGGGTTCTTATAACTTGTGTAACATGTTTATTATAGATAGAAATCTATGTTGTCAGTAGCAAAACTAATATAATTTTAGGATTTATTTATATACATACTGATCACAAGTCAAAGGAATAAGTATGTACTACAAATCACAAGTTAGGCTTCATTTGAAATACTGTGTGCAGTTTTGGTCACCATATCTAAGAAAGGACACTGATTTATTGGACAGGGTTCAAAGGAGGGTTACTAAGTTGTTTCTGTGAATGAAGGGATTATCTTATAGGTACAGGTTAAGATGTCTTATTTTCTCTTGAGAAAGAAAGGGTAAGAGACTATCTCTTGTTGAAGGTTACAAGATTATCTTGAAATTGAAAAGATAAAAGCCTCTGATTTTTTTATGTTGTATTCTGAAAACAACATGGTGAGAGGACCTCAGTTTATGATAGGAAACAGACATACTAGGCTCTAATTAAGACAGTTTTATTTTATCTAACAGGGTGATTAGCTCATGGATCATGAGTTGCCATTGGTAACATTGAGTTCAGCTTATTACCCAAATTTAAGAACACTAGAATAATACCTGGCTTTAGTCATCTTCTCTAGAGTACAGAAGAATGGCGAGGGGCAAGGACAAAATGTGATTATTCAAAATTTTTAGATTGAGTGGTAAAATGAAAAGATTGAAAATATAAAACTTGAATTTTTAGAGATAACATGTTTAGGCTTTGAAAGTTGAAGTACAGTCATTTTTTTCAACTTTTTATTATGAGTTATCTACTTGTAAAGTTCACCTGATGATGTTTTAATGTTAAGTTAATTAAAATTTTGTTGGATAAATATATGGATATTAAGGGCTATATTTATGTTGTTAAGAATGACCTGAACTGGCAAAATAGTCATCTGTCACCTTGACTGCTGTTTTCATTTACATTAAATCATTTTTTTTTATTGATAAGGATTGAAAATAATTGGCCAAATGACCTTCTGTCACCTTAATGTGTGGCACACCCTCTGAATTTTTAGCAGATTACATGTGTGATACTAATAAATTTTTACTCACAATTTATTAAGAAATAATTTAAAGGGAATGCAATGTGAAACTTTTCTTTTTCTTCAGTTTTCACTAGAGAAGATTTAAACAATATTCCATATCCTGAAAAATTATTAGTGGGAAGTATGATCAATGTACATGAACTTAATATTAACTATTGGAACAGCCACAATGGACCAATATCAATGTACCTGAACTTAATATTAACTATTGGAACAGCCACAATGGACCAAGATCAATGTACATGAACTTAATATTAACTATTGGAACAGCCACAATGGACCAAGATCAATGTACATGAACTTAATGTTAACTATTGGAACAGCCACAATGGAACAAGGAACCCTATGTTGTCACTCACATGTTATAATTTATAACTCTGAAAACTTTGGTATAATAAGAAATGGTAAATTACTCCTTAGAATGTATATAATTAATATTGTAGTATTTCTAATTAATACAGTGTTTAACATAAAAACTATATCAGTTTCAAGAGGAAGTGACTGTGTCAGTAAGGCATGAAAGAAGTTTTAATATTTCATACAGTTGGTATATTAGCCAGTGTCTGTAACCTTCTCAGAGTAAATGGCCTTCTGCCATCTTTTGGTTCTTGTTTATGCATGCCTAATAACACAGATTTTAAATTTTTTTAGAAACTTTCCACAACCACTTCCTTAGCAGTTATTTCATTTTCTTAATATGTGGTGTTTCTAATATGGAAAAACTGAATTTATAATTTCTTATGATCTATAAAACTATTATTATAAAAGTACAAAGTAACTTAGTAAACATCTGGTATATCTAGATAAAAAGAAAATGTTGTTAATTTTCTCTATAGATTTCTCTCAAGCTCTTTGAATACAAGTTGATTTCAATTGCATATGATATTAATATAAATTTTATGCAGAACTATGTTAGCTAATTGCTCATGTTCAATAAATATCAGCATAATACAGTAAAAAAAAAAAATTAATAACACACCTCACTTGAACTCTGTTGTTAGATTTGGGCATAAATTTGGAAGCCTTACAAAGATCTAAATGTAATTTGTTATCCATGAAAACCAAGCTTGCAAGTAAATATTTATATATAAACGTGTACTTCTGTAATGTTATAAATTGGGATAATTCTGACTGGTTCACAATGATTGACATATACACACACTGTGGTACCATTAAGTAATAATGCTATAATAACATACCTTAGTTTTCTTCACAGATTTATCTGGATGAAGTTTTTGTTGAAGTTTTTTGAATTTCATACTCAATTCAGATGAGTCAATATCAAATGTAGGATGAAAACCAAAAACTGCAAAATAGTTTGAGCTACCTTCAGGTTTTTGTATAGCATCACACGAAAAGCAGAGTGGATCATTTCTTTTAAGATCAACTCCACAACTCCAGCACTTAATCAAGTTATGTGATGTTTTAGTTACATCTCTAGCTGATAAAATCCAAGATGTTGAAAACATTCTTTGTGAACCTTTTGTATGCTTGGCAAAGCATAAATTCTTATAAGCAGGTGTCAGTAGTCTACCATTTTTCAAGTTCCAAAGTTTTATGGATTTATCACTAATAATAAAGTGCTTATACACAGTATCAGAAATATGAATTTTCTCAAGATCTTGTTCAAAATAAAATGTTTCATGAAATTGAATGCCTAAAAACGATCCAAGTTTAGTCTTTCTAAAAACAGAGTTTGCTACTGCTAATGTTAAATAAGTCGTTTTCTGTTTTAACTTACTTTTCATTTTATCACATGATTTGTTTGTTTTCAACTTACAAAAATCTAAGCCCATAGCTTTAGCCATTATACTACATTCATTCAGAAGATTAGTTAAGCAAAACAAAGCTGGGCATACAACAGGCGAGTTAATGGTTGATTTTAATATCATGTTAGGCTTACAGCTGAGTTTCGTCCAACTTACTAAAAGCTGCAAATTGCAAAATCTAGGTTTAATATTAATTAATGACATTGTGTTAAGGAATAGGATACACGCATTTAGTTGTTTTGCGTTACACAAAAGCGAGCTTTGTGCAGTAAATAAATTTTTTCACTCACTCTCTGACCCAAACTTAGTTGTAAGGCTATGTAAATATCCGCAGTAGAGGTAAGATCACTCAAAACGTGAATTTAGCTTTAGCCTTTCGGAGGGTTTTGCTCTGGATATTTTTATTAGAAATAACGTAGTGAGCCATGAAGAAACATGGTATTGACACACACTGGTACTCATTTATTTTATAACATTAAGATAAGATTACTTATAAAATATATAAATTCTTCTCAATGAAACAAATATATGTGGTAAATCAATAAATAAAACTCTAGCTCTACCACAAAAAATTGTCAAAATAATTATGGAAAACATATGTATATGTTGCATTTGTTCCCAAAAAACAAGGATTAATAATGCTTGCAATAAATCAGTCAAATTTTAATAAGATAAATGAAAGCAGTGGTGAAAATAAGTATTCCAACGATGAAAGTTTCGAGTAACAACGCAACTCATTGTCAGAAGGTATAATATACTATATATTGAAAACCAATTTTGAAGCATATTCCAACGTTCGAAATATTCAAAAAATGAAAGAATAAGGAAATTAAAGTTTATTATAAAGTTGTTAAAACTACTTCCACTTGAATGTCACTCTTCACTATTTATATATGTATGTGTGTGTTTATTTGATAACACTGAATCTTTTAATTTTTCTTCTTCAGGTGTAGTCCAGTTGCCAAACCATAATTTATCTTCTACACTAGCTAGGACAATGCTTTTTGTGTCTATTATTATGTTTTGTGAGTCAGATAATTAATTTCTGACCTTATTAAACCGATCGAAGCATTTTTTATATCACAATATGCCAAATGGCTCCCAAAATTGCTGCCGTACATGAATAAACTGCCAAATCTTTACTTTTATTCTTACATTCAATGCAATTAGTGATTTTATAGGTTTGTGAAATCAAAAATGGAAACAATTTTGGGGAAATTCAGGATCCTACTTTTAGACTAATAGGTAGATGTAGAAATCAAAGGTTGTTTAAAAATACGATGAAATATGAAATGAGCTAATTATGAGTACGATTTTACCAATATTTCTATTGTGATCCATTTTTTGTTTTGTTTTTACATTCGCCATGAACAAAACTGAACCCATGAATGTTTATCGTCACTTTTTCTACACCCCCGCGACTGCATTGTCTCGATGATCAAGGAAGCACCAACCATAAGGACTAAATAGGCATTTCAACCATATTAAAGGTTTTGAGTTATTTTGTTTTAGTTAAAACATACCACACGTTTACTATAAAAATATTTATATTATTATTAGTGTGGACATGGCCAAGTGGTTAGTGTGCATACATCTTGGGGACATGTGAGTACTATAAGAGTGAAAGTCAAATCCCAGTAGCCAATCACACAACAAAAGCTCAAGAGTTGGCGTTTTGTAACTTTGTGCAGAATTCTGAAGAAACAGACAACTAAGATAGTGTTACGACAGCGGAAGTCATGTGAAGCTCTTTGTTAGTATATAAGCTGGCAGGGAAAGCCGGCGTCAATATTAATGAATGAATGTATGATAGCGAACAGTAGTTACGGTAAAGTTCAGGAAATTTACGATTCTGTTTTGAACAAGCGTGTGTTTTGCACTGGTAGAGAACAAAATGCGAGATTGTGAATCGCTGTGATTTATAGCGTGTATTATAAAGTTGTTAAGTTTAAAGAGACGAGAAACGTACTGACTGTGGAATTACCGTGTACTAAAGTTTGTATCGAGAAAGAATAAATTGGTTTAATCAAGAAAGGACTTATATCGCTGAAGTTCTTCAGAAAGAATTTCTGCCGGAAATTAAGAAACAAGTAGATATGCAACAACAGCATTATTGTGTTTAATTTATTGGATTCGTTCAGTACAGCGATAAATAACCATAAAAATAATTTAGGTTTAACACATAAAATATGTAATATCTATCTGTATTGCTTTTTAAGGTGTTTTGTATAAGTGCCACTTAATGTATATGTAACAAATATAGCAACCCATGTTATTTGTTGCAAGCGCGAGTCAATTAATTACATCAAACATCAGCAAGTGGTAGCATATTCATAATGTTTGTTTTAATACCGCTAGAGGTCAACATTGCACCTGACCCTCCCAGGTCTTGAAATAGCATCAAAATACCTAAAAATCCACCAAGAAAGAAGATCGACAGTGTGAAACTGCATGAGCAGAACAGCTGCAAATTATCCAGAAAATGATCAAGACAGAAAAAATAAAAAATACAATTAACCAACGAAGAACTCAAAACAAAAAATAGTTTAGAAAGAAGGAATGCAAAATATCATATTCATGAATTTAATTAATATTATTTATTTATTTTAGCACCATATATTTATTGTTATTATTCATTTTTAGTTGAAATAATTTTACTCATCGTTCAGAAGAAATAACGAACTAGCAAGTTAGTCTTGTTGTTCCCGGAGTGGATCAAGCAACTAGTGTTGACGAAAGAAGACTACATTAGTAATTCTAAGACCTTATGAGTGATTGTTTGTTTGTTTGTAATTAAGCACAAAGCTACACAATGGGCTATCTGTGCTCTGCCCACCACGGGTATCGAAACCCGGATTCTAGCGATGTAGGTCCGCAGACATACCGCTGTGCCACTGGGGGGCCTTATGAGTGAAAGGAAAGAAAAATGTATAATAATATATGAACCACACTGTAGCTGGTATATCCAGTGCCGGCGAGGTCTTTCGCTGAATACTAAGACCCATCAGGTCGGCTGGGATACGACAGACATAGTAGTGGTGGAGACGCTATTTATATTATTAAGTTACATGGACAGCAACTATTATGGTGAGACTAAGTTAAGTTGATGAAGTATAATTTTCATCAATTACATACGAGTAAC
This sequence comes from Limulus polyphemus, assembly GCF_000517525.1. Lineage (NCBI taxonomy): Eukaryota > Metazoa > Arthropoda > Merostomata > Xiphosura > Limulidae > Limulus > Limulus polyphemus. The sequence continues at coordinate 552,415 of NW_013665948.1, read as the reverse complement.
TTACAAATGTCTACGGTAAGGATTAATAACACAATATTATTTATTTTAACACCAATTATTATTATTATTTGGTTACCTTTGACGACTTAAAGAAAGAAATAAGACAATGTGTAAAAAGAGAATAGAAATATTTATTGATCAACAACACAAGTCGAAGTTAACAAGTACACATTTATGACAGACAGCACTTCTAGATGTCAGAGAGAGAGTGCAAAGGGCTATTTCGCGAGCTTTTTGCTAGATGTCACTGTGACGTGTATATTTCACTCAATTTACAAAGACATCATCGGTGAAAAGGTGTGATTGTAAACCTACTATTGATATATTTTTGCGTAATGTAACATTATTTTTACACATACAATGGTCAAGTTAAGTTGTAGAACGAATAAGAACTCTATAAATAAAACGTTCGCTAATTTGCGCGAAAACATATAATTTTTTACGTACTTTGCAAATTGATTATCTTGCAGTGCCTCGCCTGTGCAAATCTGTCGTTCCATATTTCACTTTGCAAAATCATATGTAGTTGTGGTCACATATCTGTAGTCTATTGACAATGTAGATATTATTCATAGTAGGTATATTATACTTTTAAATTAATAAAATAGTTTTGATATAAATATTTTTTTACAACTTGTTCATCAATCTTATCATTACTCGCACTCAGGTGACAAGGATTTGCCTTTAGAAGATTTGGTAATTATTTTATAATTTTTGACTTAAAATGTACTGCTAAAATGTTTATGATGTGCATTGGAAAATATTTTGCTGAAAAAAATTATCTCGCTATCATGTCTAGAACTTATATAAAGGTTTTTCTAATTCCGTGTAGAATTAAGCTTGGAGACCACGTCGAATTGTGAGCTTTGTTTTAAAGTATCTGCTTGATTTAAATTAGAACACAGAGTTTGAAAAATAATACTCTGTTTAGGGTAAAATGTGAAGAATAGTTGTTCTGCAAGAAATATGGATGTAAGTTTTTGATTAGATATATTATATTTTGCATAATTTCTATCAGTTTGGAGAACACTATTTTGAATCCAAGATGGCTGACAAAATGACAGTTACGGAAACGCAGTAGCTAGATAATAGGCAGCCAGGAACGATCTTTCAATAACTATATATTTGGAAGGCCAAACATTTGAATATTGATGAGATAAGATCACCTATCACTTGACTTAGAGAATGAGTAAGATGAAACTACGAAATTGATGTGTCTACAAGCTGGACGAAACGATCTGAATAAAACTTTTGCACTGGAAAAAAATAAATATCGATCGTCATTCTTGATCAGCGTGTGTGTTTGCTACAAGTACAAGCTGCTGGCAACGATCCTCGAAATATTAGATACCCAGCAGTCCATAATTTCACCATTATGAATATTGATAAGCTTTCATTATGATAACTTATATAATTTTTATGTATGCAATTTGTGATAATATAATTTTTTGAAATTATCATTAGTATTCATTATTATTGTTGTTGCTGTAATTATTAATAATTATTATTTTCCTTATTATTGTAGCTTATCAATATTCAAATTTTTGGACTTCCGGGGATTTAGTATTTGAAAGATCGTTTCCGGCTGCCTAGCAACTGCGTTATAGAAAATATTTTTACTTTTAGAGTATTTGTGGTGAAAAAACGTCTGTACAACAAATATTAATGTTTTTAGAACAATTTTAGCACAGTAGTATTTTGTTTGCTTACTAGCTTGTAATTAACTAAATGGTTATATATAATAGGTTTGCTATAATAACTGCGCGGAAAAAATGTCTCATCTGTGAGAACATTTTTTCAGATATCTCGAAAATTATAATAGCTGGAAAGAAATTTTAAAAAAGCTTTGGGTTATATATTTTAAGCTACATCTGAAACAAATTCAAAATATAATTTCAATTAATATTAAATTTTGTATGAAAGTGCTATACCTGAAGAAGACATACCAATGTTCTGTTAAAACGTGTAGTATGTTTTGTACAAAATAAATCACTTTATTATGTTTATAAATCGTTATTTTCCAGCTTATTATTATTTCAGCATAACATGGTTCCTTACTCAAGTGACAACAATGTGCAATAATGAATAGACTTTTTAAAGTAATTTATGTTATTGAAACAACGAGGCATTGCGAAATTTCAGACTCGCATTTTGAGGCTCATTTTGGCCTTCCAGGAGCTAAAGTTGGTTCATTTCCCCATGAGCTACTAAAACATTCTGATACTTCATCACCCATGCAAACTTCATTTTCTTTTAATGGTTGTTGGATTACCCAGATTAACGGGACTTGGTCAACATTATTGTTAGCTCACTAATCAACATCTTTTGTCCCTGTGAGCTGGTCATAAATATTGCACACAATTTCACATAAATTTTCACGGGGTGTAACCTGAATTGTATGGCTTTACGTGTACACTGATTTTTGGTGCTATGAACAGATTTATTTCAAAGCAAAATATACACCACATTTTGAACAAATGTTTTCCAGTCATATGCACATATCTCTACCCTTTGAAAACTGAATAAATAGTGATGTAAGTTTTATACCTGTGTGAGGCGGTGTCTGCACTATTATTTGGTTCTGGGCCTTGTGGAGTTTTGTTGAATAGGATAAGTAAAGAGTAAAAATTTACTCTTTTTAAAGGTCACTGAAACTAACAAGCCTGGCCTATTTTTGTGCATTTCCATAAACATAATGTGTGAAAAATAAACAATGTCTTGGAGGTAAACATTATAAAAAATGTTTTTTGGTGAGTTTACCACTAGAAATGCCTACTTTTATTGGTACAGCTGCTAAACCACATTGTGCCAATTAATATACAAATTCAGTGATTCAGACTGGCCATTCTAATGGTTTGTTGTTGTTCTTTTCTTTCCCCCAATTCTTTGAACAGCATGTTTATATTAAAATCTGTATCAACTGGAATTATGTTTTGAAAGGACCATTTAAAAAAAAAGTCCTTTTAGTTTTTGCTTATTGCAGGTGGTACTTTATTAATTTTCTTTTACGAAATCCCCTTGTGGCACAGTGGTAAGTCTGAGGTTATGATACTTGTGGTGGGCAGAGCACATAAAATCTATTGTGTGGCTTTATGTTTAATAAAAGAAAAGAGATACAGAACATTCTTCATAAATGGCTATATTATACTGATTGTAAGAAAAAAGAAGTAATTTACTTAAAATTTTTGTACTGGGGAAACTTTCAGTAATATATAGTATAAGTTGCATGCATAACTATTAAGAAATTCTCTGCCTCTTGTTGTACACTTTGTAACAAAAGTCTTGACCTTTCCTCCTTGCTTGGAGATGTCATTAATAGATGACCTCAAAGATAAAAAGCTGCACTTGATAAATGATTGATTTCTAGTACATCAGCAGAAGCAGTGAAAGGTTGTAACTGCTAACTGTTTTATTTCTAGTATGCAAGAAGAAGCAACAAAGTTGTTCTTTATATATTATTGATTTCTAGTATATCAATAGAAGCTAAACTTGAAAATAAATAGAAAAAAAAAAGTGGTGACCAGTACTGAGCAAATGTCAACAAAGTATCAGAATATGATTTTCATATTTTGAATAAGCAATGAACAAAGATAATGGAAATTGGCATTTCAAATATTGTTTCATGGCTGGAAACAAGAATTACATTAGTAAAACACAGTCCTGTAGAAGGCTTTATTTTTTCCATCTAATGAAAATAATTCTGGAAGAGAACTTTCAATGGATAACTATTTTAGGAAAAAGAAATATGAAAAAAAGTGGCACATCCATGGTTAATGTATTCTCTAAAGCTAGATACAATATTCTGTTTATCTTGTAAGTACATTAACAATGCAGCTGGCTGATGAAGACTATTTTCTAGTAACTCACGAGAAACCCCCCACCCAGTGGCTCAAAGGTAAGCTTGAGGACTTATAAGATAAAAATTTGGGTTCGATACTCTTGCTTGGCACAACACAGAAAGCCCATTGTGTAGATTTGAGCTTAAACAGAAACAAACTCATGAGAAAACCAGATTGTATGTGAAATGGCTTATATAATCTAAGAATAAGAACTCCAGTTGAAAACAAATTCTACAGTAGACAGTAAAAATCAAACTTTAATTGAAAATTAACAGCAGTGTTCAACAGGCATGTTTAATAGAATCATAGCAATAGTTATTCATTTGACAGAAGAAGAAAAATTGACAGAGAAAAGTGAAGTATTTTCTGGAACTTTTGATAGGTTAAATAACCCCAGAAATGGAATGTAATTTGCTGAAATGAAATTGATATCAAAGTTTGGTCCCATAATGAATCACATGTTTGTAAGTTCATAAACAACAAGGCAAGCCATGTATAGAGTAAGCTATTACAGGTGCTCCAGAAAGTTGTTAGTGAATTATTATAAAAACTAAATATATCAAATGGTATTTTATAATGGTGGGTTGTACTCCTGACATAAGTCATATACCACGGTGGGTTGTACTCCTGACATAAGTCATATACCACGGCAGGTTGTACTCCTGACATAAGTCATATACCACGGCGGGTTGTACTCCTGACATAAGTCATATACCACGGCAGGTTGTACTCCTGACATAAGTCATATATCATGGCAGGTTGTACTCCTGACATAAGTCGTATATCACGGCGGGTTGTACTCCTGACATAAGTCATATATCACGGCGGGTTGTACTCCTGACATAAGTCATATATCACGGCAGGTTGTACTCCTGACATAAGTCATATACCACGGCAGGTTGTACTCCTGACATAAGTCATATACCACGGCGGGTTGTACTCCTGACATAAGTCATATACCACGGCAGGTTGTACTCATGACATAAGTCATATACCACGGCGGGTTGTACTCCTGACATAAGTCATCCAGAGCAGCTGTTGGTAGTTCAAGAATGGTGAAAATCCACACATCTGAGATAAATGTGAAAAGAATATGAATGTCAATGATGTGAATGCCTTTGATAAGCTGGTGAAGCATAATTATTGTGTTTGTTTATACTTGTCATAAAACATTGGTACTAGTTCTATAATGTGTTTAAATGCTACATTCCCTTAGGGACTTTCAAGAATTAGAAGAGTGTATAATAATAGTATTCCAACCACACTATATTTGTCTTATCCATTGTCTTATGAGACATTTATAATTAATTATAACCATGCTTTACCAACTTCTAAAAGGCATTCACAACATAACAATTGTTATTTTAACAAATGGCTTATTTTAATACTGTTCTGACCACTGCTATGTGCAGTGTATCCTAGCCTACCTGAAAAGCTCTGTATTGAGTGAAACACATTGTAGGAAATGGATACAGTGAATATAGCGTGGTTGGAATACTATTATTATGCACACTTCTAATTCTTAAAAATCCCTAAGGGACTACATATAGAATGTAGTGTTGTTTTATGGCAACTATATTATAATATCCTGAGGTCAAGGATATTATAATATTGCAAATATGGTAGGCTAACAAAGGATGTGTGCTGTAGATGTTTCAGTTAAACAAAATGACATATTTTGTTCCTTGTGACTGTCAATCTTTGATCCTCATACTGTGTGATGCTGCAAGTTCTTGCAAGAGGTCAAAACATGTTGTTGTTTCAAAAATTGTTTATTATTTTTGTGATAATGACTAGTCGATGAGCTATTTTGAAGTCTTTTATAAATATGACTCTTCAACATCTTTCTGACAGAAGCTGAAAGTGTAAAAGCATTAAGATGCCGAATGATAGGTATATTGGCAGAATTAATAAAACCAAAGGAAACTACTTTGGATAGTCTAACCTCTTCTGAGGTTGAATCATTAGCAGATGAACTAGTATAATAAACATTTCTTATTTCTTCAGTAGTTTGGTATGATATGCTTATACAAATACATGTAGTTAACATACAAATGCAGAGCTTAACTGTGAGAATTGATATTAGTAGTCATTTAGCCAATGATGCACGTCAGACCTTTTTTCAATGCAAAAAAAAATGGTTTTGAAGGTGCCATGCCAAGTACTGACATGTTAAAATATTAAAGAATCATGCATGATATTTGTTGTAGCACTGATGTAGTTAAGTGAGATGTTGATGGAAATGATGTAGCACTGATGTTGATGGAACTGATGTAGTTAAGTCAGATGTTGATGGAACTGATGTAGCACTGATGTAGTTAAGTCAGATGTTGATAGAACTGATGTAGTTAAGTCAGATGCTGATGGAACTGATGTTGCACTGATGTAGTTAAGTCAGGTGTTGATAGAACTGATGTACTTAAGTCAGATATTGATGAAATTGATGTAGTTAAGTCAGATGTTGATGGAATTGATGTAGCAC
>NW_013665948.1:542477-546073 GCF_000517525.1 Limulus polyphemus | reverse complement strand
TTGATGTAGCACTGATGTAGTTAAGTCAGATGTTGATGGAACTGATGTAGTTAAGTCAGATGTTGATGGAACTGATGTAGTTAAGTCAGATGTTGATAGAACTGATGTAGTTAAGTCAGATGCTGATGGAACTGATGTTGCACTGATGTAGTTAAGTCAGATGTTGATGAAACTGATGTAGCACTGATGTTGATGGAACTGATGTAGCACTGATGTAGTTAAGTCAGATGCTGATGGAACTGATGTAGTTAAGTCAGATGTTGATAGAACTGATGTAGTTAAGTCAGATGTTGATGAAACTGATGTAGTTAAGTCAGATGTTGATAGAACTGATGTAGTTAAGTCAGATGTTGATGAAACTGATGTAGTTAAGTCAGATGTTGATGGAATTGATGTAGCACTGATGTAGTTAAGTCAGATGTTGATGGAATTGATGTAGCACTGATGTAGTTAAGTCAGATGTTGATGGAACTGATGTATTGACTGAACTTCACTTCTTACAGACACATTTGATGCTATTGGAATACTGATTTTTATTTACAAAAGCAACTTAGCTGTGGTATATCTGAATGTTTGCATTGCCCTCAGGGTGCTGCTTATTCTTCAGTAAATGTTGTGCCTGCTGAGAGGATTTTTTTCTAAGTTAAAATTTATTAAAACCTTTCTGAGATTCTCCATGTATCAGAAGAACTCACACTTTAATAACAGTACAAAAACATGTGAATGAAAAAATCCATATTTCTAAGTATGTCAGATAATTTTCTCATTTTTGCACCAAATGTATCTATTGAAAGAAACCTAAAATGAAATAACTTAAGGAGCTAACTAAAATACAAAGTTCATCCAATAGCAAGCAAGGAACATTTTAATAACTCAAACTACTATATTCTCCCCTCTCACAAACAAGACATCCTTACACCATAACTCAAGGTTAGGTGACAACCACTAATTAGGATCCAGTTTTCACCATCTCCTGGACTTGTGTTAACTGAGTTAGTGTGCAGCATTCAGTCACAGTGATGAACAATGGAAAGTTGTAAATATCCATAATACAGCAGATTTCATTAATTTTATGCAGGGAGAAAAATGAACATGGGCAGGAAAGGGAAAACAATCAAATACAAACGAACAAATACAATTTTTTATTAACAGTCAGTGAAACTGGCTGCCAGGGCAGAAGAGAGGATTTTGTAGGTCTTCAATGAGAAAGGTCAAAAATTATTATACAGTACTAATAAGTTAGACTAGAGTTGAAGTGTGGCATCCTACAATCCATATATTGCCTCTTCAATAATCACACCAATATACATGTTTAAGGGAAATGAACTCCCAACTCATACTAACTTGTCAAATTGCTGTACCACCCCTTGAAATGAGTATGACCTTCCTCCCAGAAGGCATGTCAACAAAACTGGGCCAAGCTGTTATAAGCTATCTGTCTATCTTGACAGTAATTAAGGTTTTAAATTTACCAAGCCCCTTTCTTGTTAGACAACCAAGGGCGCTCAGAAACAGTTGTTTCTCTTCTGCCTCACATGCGAAATTAAGGTTTCAACCCTACTAGGTATTTTTGTTTGAAGTTAAGCACAAAGCTACACGATGAGTTATCTATGCTCTGCCCACCACGGTTATCGAAACCCGGTTTCTAGCGTTGTAAGTCCACTGTGCCACTAGGGAGCGAGAGATATCATGACCTGCGCGGTTGTTATAATACATACCCATAGTGAACTTTATGAGATTTACAATTGATTATTTTAAATCATGTAAGGCGACAGTAGTTTATGGATTATCACTAACTTAGGTGGGTAAAATACTATCTAGCTAAATGCCCAATTTTTCTGCAGCTTTCGGGAAAAGCCGTGAATTTGGAGAATAGAAGGAAGCTATATTGAGTAATCTTTTGTCCAAACAAAAGGATTAGTGCAAATTAGCAATCCAAGAACATCCAGTTTATAAGATAATAAATTTATATATACACACATAATGTATGTCTTTTATTATTTTTGTTTGATCGTGTGTAAATATCTGCTACAGCAAGATTGGTAAATGGATTTTCCCTATTTTATGCAAGCTATATGTTGGTGAACGCGACTTCACGCTGACACGTGACTATAAAAGCGGCTTTCAACTATAATTTTTTTTTTGCCATACAATTGTATGAACTGGACACGCATGCGCACTTACGATCCTATGCATCGTAGACGTATGAAGAAAGCAGTGTCGATTTTTTCGATTAGTTCCTCCAGTTTGTGGAGTACGTCACTTATGGCACACATTCAAGTACATGTAGTTGCAACCAAATATGAATTTATATTTTAAAAATATGTTTTATATTTACACAATTTTAATAACTTTACTGTAGCTGTCAACGACTATCACTTCAAAAGCACACTCTACGTGTACATGTTTTGACGACGTTTTCAGGAGTTGTTTACAAGGCAATAATTACACTTTATTCCCCTGTTATGTTATATTACATTGCCATGTTATTCACATAATACCTTAGTCAACATTTATATTATTACATCACAAATATCAGTGTACGGACTTGATGGTCCTTCATCTCTGTTTATTTAAGTTGTATTATTTTTGGTTTGTTTGTAATTAAGCACAAAGCTACACAATGGGCTATCTGTGCTCTGCCCTCCACGGGTATCGAAACCCGGATTATAGCGTTGCAAGTCCGCAGACATGCCGCTGTGCCACTGGGGGGCATTATTTTTGGCGATTCTCTGACATTTAAAGATGTATTATTGTTGCGAAGTAGAGCAAAAAAATTTATTTTCCCTCATAAAATTTTGTTTTGTGTTGTTTTACGTGTTCTGCTATAGCAGAGGTTTATATTTTTTATTTCTTACGTAATCTTTATGTTCCTCAAATCTCTATTTTAAATTCCTTTTAGTTTGACCAATCTAGATACTCCCACATTAACATTCTATTTTATCTTTAGTAGTTCCTAACATTTAATTAAAGTTTATTTTCCTTTTTTCAGAAATATATATTAACGACGAATTTTCAACTAACACTGAACCTTTGATAAGTTTCTTAAATGCTCTATCTATTGGTTCAAATCCTCTTTCAACAGCTACGTACTTAATTACTAACAGTTCATCATTTAAATCTTCCTGTTTTGAACATATTTTTAAAGCTATGTAAACATGTATAAAATGCAGAGTTTTTGTGTTTTTATATTATGTGATTCCTGCTTTTAAAGTGGAAGTCGTTGACGGCTTCAACAAAGTTTTTAAAATTTTATAAGTATAAAACGTTGATGGTAATTATTTATTAAGTTTTAGCTGCAACCAGTCCTTCTGAGAAAGAAAAACAAGAAAACAAAGGGAATCCTCAATAGCCGCGGCACTAGAAATTCTTTCAGGCAGGATTAAAGTAAATTAAATCTATGAGACCTTTTTTCTCCCTTTTTTATTAGCTACTAGCTCATGACCTTCCTCGTGTCATCTTATATCGCTGTGTTAAGTTTGGTGTTGATTGATCAAGAAATGTGGAAATGTATAAGGAACAGATGGATGAAAAGTGCGAACAAACAGACACAAAGTTATCTATATATATATATACACGAGTGTTTACAAGTAAAT
>NW_013665948.1:541400-542138 GCF_000517525.1 Limulus polyphemus | reverse complement strand
ATTGTTAGAGGAAGGATAGTTGGTCAAGCAGATGGTGGGATGAGCCCAAAATCTGTTCAATGGATTCACCACAGATTGGGTTATCGTTGCAGAGTAGCTAGACGAAAGCCCTTATTAAGACCTGCCAACATAGCCAGACGAAAGAAGTGGGCAAGTGATATGATTACCAAGCCTCTGGACTTTTGGAAGACCGTATTGTTCTCAGACGAATCAAGATTCGCTCAATTTTCGGACAGTGTAAGGATATGGATCTAGAGAATGCCTCACCAAGAGTTTTGGCTCAACAGATTGCAGCCAACTGTGAAGCATGGTGGTTTCAGCGTGATTGTTTGGGGAGCTGTTTGGGTTGGTGGGAGATGGAGCTTAGCGGAGTGCGTTAGCAACATAAATTTTGCGAAATACGTCGAAATATTGGAGGAAGGACTCTTGCCACTTTATTCCTCGGGTTTCGTGAACAAGAACACAACGCTGTTCCAGGAAGATGGAGCACCGTGTCACACTGCTAAAAAACACCCAAAAGTGGCAGGAAGAAAATGGTATCCAGAAGTTGCCCTGGCCGAGCCAATCTCCTGACATGAATCCCATCGAAAATCTTTGGGCCATACTCGACCGGCAAGTCAAGAAACAACAAAAAAAAACAAACATCGAAAAGCGATCTACTCCAAGTTTTGAAGCAAGAGTGGGCCAAAATCCCACAATATAAAATCACGATGCCCCAAAGGATCAACGAACTCCACG
>NW_013665948.1:524336-540449 GCF_000517525.1 Limulus polyphemus | reverse complement strand
TGTTTGTTTGGAATTAAGTCACAAAGCTACACAATGGGCTATCTGTGCTCTGCCCACCATGGGTATCGAAATATAATTGAAACTTCCTATTTTTGTATCATTATATATATATATATATATATTTTATAATGACATAAAATAATCTTAATCTTTAGAAAATGATGATTTTCCAGTGATTCACGAGTATGCATCTTTAAATCTGTTGTATGATGCTCATATCGAACATTCTATATTTGATAACCCTTTGTGGTGTCAAAATCTTCTGTTCCATCAAAGTTTAAAATCACCAGAGTAAGGGGCGTCCCAGCCCGAAACATTGTGGACGATGAAACATCTATTTATCAAAAGCCACTTTTTTGTAATACAAGTTGTTCCTCCTTTTTGTTTTCGACAGAAACAGGAGCTCTGTTTATCGCTCAAGGATTCGTAGATGCGATTATAGGGACAAACAGCAGAAACCATTATATGCGTCAAAAAAAAAAAACAGTCACTGTGCAGGCTTCTTGGACCACTAATCATGTTTCCATCACGAAGGTCCATATTAAAAAAAAAAAACAGAATAATGCAACGTTTGAAAAGTTTCTAGTCATCTACAATAGTGATCATAATGAAGGAGAAATTCCATGGTTCTGTTTGGACTTTATCTACACGGGGTTGATCAAAATTCCACTGTGGTAACTAACAGGTAACTATAAAAGTAAACATACATTTATTACCTTAAGACTTACAGCATCTTCACGAAATTTGGCAAGCTTTTAGTAAATATTTTAAGTATTTTGTATACACAAGCGCAAAAAAAAAGAGATTTGTTCAAGTATTTTTATTAAGGATTTGTCTGTGAATTTATGTAGTTGGAGTTTGACTGACTAGTACGAGTGCAAGGTGATTTTCATGTTAAGATTAAAAATACTTTTTCATCTCATAGTTTTCAAGTTCTATTTTAAAAACTTCTTGAACCTCTTAAATGAATATTAAAAGTTTTTTCTTTCAGTATAACTTTATATTTATTCTCTACCCCAATACTATACAGACTGTCCATTTGACCGACCTCATACCCACTACAAAAATAACGAAACCTTACTATAATTTGAGAGAAGTTTTTTGTGTGCTTGTCTTCTAACTCTTCCTAGGCTATTGCATTTGGGCCTGTCAAATGAGGTTTAATCAACTTGGAATGATTCGGTATGTGTGAAGAAGTTTTTTTTTTTTCAAAAGCATAAATTTCATAGTTATATCGATGGTTAAATAGAGACCAGTCACTATGGGTGATCACTGATGGGATTTCCCCAGTTTCCTCTTCTATTACATGGAGTCTATTTACTTTCAATTATTATTGGCAAACTTAGGAGAAAAACATAAATTTATATTCAAAACAGGTAAGACAAACATTAATTGTACAATTGAATTACGTCTTCAAATCCCATTATTCATTTGAGGGGTTTCTTTTTCACATCATGTTTATACATACTTTCAAAATAGATACACTTTTATTAAGTGAGATGTTTCTAAGGAATATGTTATTTATTGATTCTCGATAAAAAGTAGAAATAGAAAATAAAGTGTCATTTAAATAATCAAGCTCAGCAGACACGAATAAGTATATTCTTGTGTACTTTTGGATTTTTTTTTATATTCATAACTGTTAACAAGTCTCATCAATCATTTGAGGGATTTAGTAGTCATCGAGATAAACATCTCATAACAATACTGTATCCACATACCACCCTAGGCAGGTTTCTATTTACAAACCCCAGTAAAGATGTAACCATAAATAAAACGAAATAATGTTCAACGTCGCAAGTTACATCATCTATCCGAAGAACCCTCGGATCCACCATCACGCCTCCCCCAGTGGTAAAGCGGTATGGCCTGAAATTCAACGGTAAATAAATTTTAACATTGGATGACATCTTTTCTACATGTAAATGTACAAAATGGTCTGTATCAAAAAAAATTGAATTACTCCAGTTATGTAATTTCATTAATGCCGATATTATAACAATAAATATAAACGAAACAATAATTAATAAAAGAGTAATTTTGGTTTATCTAATTATAAGATAATTAAGAAACCCAAGTAACCAAGTATAGCCCTCCAATAACGAAATAATTTTAAAATAACATTATCTTCATGTAATATTAATTGCAACAAACAGTTCATAATTTTTCAAATTCATCTCTCCAACAAATCTTTACGTCTCATCTTCTAATACGCCCCCCTGTGGCACAGTGGTATGTCTGCGATAGCCTTGGTGAGCAGAGCACAGATAACACATTGTATAACTTTGTGCTTAACTTCAAAACGAATAAACAAACATCTTCTAATACAAACAATGTACAATCAATATCCAAGCACGATCATAGTAAGAGATCTGAATTCTGAACACTTAAACTTTAATTGCAAAAATAATAACCCTAATGGAAGAATATTACATCAATTCACAGAAACCAATAACCTAACAACAATCAATAATGATGTAATGACTCACACCCATGATATTCTCGATCTTGTATTAGGTCGTCAAGAAACTAATGTCGCGTTTTGGAACACTTTCATTAACACCCCCCAAAAAACGTACATCACGTAAATAGTTAAACGAACTGTCTAAACGTCACGTTAGTGTAACCTATATAATATGTAAAGTTTAGTATACCCTAATCCCTTATAGTGATGGCACACGACGAGACACACATTGGGCAGGTAATGCTGTTTGACTACAAGAAGGTAAACAATGCTTCTGTAGCCACAAAGAACATCAAAGAAGTTTATGGAAATGTTTCGAACATTCGTAAGTGTCAACGATGGTTCAGTAAATATCTTTCAGGTGACTTGAGCTTTAAAAACTGTGATGGCAGGGACCGACATGTTTGAATTGATATTGATGCTCTGAAGATACTTGTTGAGTCTAACCCAAGGCAACACACACGTGAAATGGCCCTGAAATTACATGTCTCTCATGAAACAATATGTAAACATCTAAGGAATATGGGAAACTCCATAAAGAAGGTCTTTGGATTCCTCACGAACTCTTTGATGATCATCGTTCCAACGAGTGAATGCTGCTTCTCTCTCTTGGCACGTAATGAGCTTGAACCATTTTTGGACATTAGTGGTGAAAAATGAATTTTCTATGAGAATATTAAACATAAAAAACAATGGCTCGGTCATAGACAAAAACCATTCCCGATGAGAAAAACTTGACTCCATCTGCAGAAAGTGATGCTTTACACTTGGTGGGACATCAAAGGAGTAATTCATTTCGAACTCCTCAATACAGAGAGAGATCTGTAATCAGCAACTGGAACGTTTAAATGAAACCCTTCATCAGAAACGCCCTTCACTCGTTAATCGGAAAGGTATTCTTTTCTCCACGACATGCACGTCCATATGTGGCACGTTTGACACAACACAAGATTATGGAGTTGGATTGGGAAGTTCTCTCCCACTCACCATATTCTCTAGATATGGCACCATCAGATTACCATCTTTTTCGTTAGCTGCAACACCATCTTAATGAGCAAACTTATGCAAATATGGAAGGTAGTAAAGAGAACATCAACGTGATTTTTCCTTCAAAGTCAAGTGATTTCTTTAATCAAGGCACTAACAACCTGATTGTAAGATGGAAAAGCATAATCGATAATATTGGAGAATTTTCATTTAATAAATATTTCGTTTTGATATATAAGTTGTTCGGATGTTTTTCATCTAAGAAAAAGCGACATTAATTTTTTGACGACCTAATAGTTGTTCCTTCAGCCCTGACCTGGCATGGCCAGGTGGTTAGGGTGCTCGATTCACAATCTGAGGATAGCGGGTTCGAATCCCTGTCCCAGGAAATATGCTCGCCCTTTCAGCCATGGGGACGTTATAATGTGACGGTCAATCCCACTATTCGTTAGTAAAATAGTAGCCCAAGAGTTGGCGGTGGGTGGTGATGAGTAGCTGCCTTCCCTCTAATCTTACACTGCTAAATTAGGGACGGCTAGCGTAGATACCCCTCGTGAAGTTTTGCGCAAAATTCCAAAAACAAATAAACAAACAAATAAATAAGTATTTTCCCGCCACACAAACAAAAATTGTTTTTTTTGTTTTTTTGTAATTAAGCATAAAGCTACACAATGAGCTATTTGTGTTGTGCCCACCATTGGTATCGAAACCTGGTTGTCAGAACTTTAAATATATATATATGGGTGTTAAGGATTCTTCTACAGTAGGTGTCTGTGACTTGTTGGCAATAAATTGGAAAATACATGGACAGCCCGCACTCCACTTGCTTTAAAATAATATATTCAAAACAAGCTAAATGTCGGTACAAAAATTCTTTATACTATGGAGGTCACAGTTTTATCTTAAACACTGTACAGTTCTATTCTTCTTGTCAACAGTCCACTTAGACTAATTCAATTTCTTTAGAATCCATTTGGGAATCTGAACTATTTTTCTCTACTTTTATCACAATAGTCTCAGTGAATAATTTACTTACGTTGCATCGTGGGTTACCACAGTTGTATCATGAACTTCCAACAATTGTCTTCTTTCCGTCAAAACCCTCATAGGTAGGGTCAGTTAATTTAGAACATTTTTTGACAAAACAAACTATTCTCTTTATCTCTCTCAAACTGTTAATCTCACTTTAACATATCAACTGTTAAAGCTATTCACTCCCACAATGCCTAACTTCACGTTTTCTAACTTTTCTCTGATCGAACTTCTCTTTACTTTTTCTCTGCTCCTGCTCGCTTGGTCGCAGCTATTTATATGTATATCAATGAAGCCTCTAGAACTTTATATAGCTTTGACACCAATGAATTGCAAACACAAGGTACGACTTTTACTGGGTTACATAACCAAACTTGTCATAATTATGGCCTTTAAAATAATTGCTTTTAACTCTCTTGTTATAAAAAAGTAAATAATCGAGAAATATTAACTCACAAAATAAATAAATTAATAATATCTACACTAAACATATTCAACACTGGTTTTTAGAGTTTTAAGCTTTTAGACTTATTGTTGAGTCTTTATCAATAGAAAGTACACCACAACAAATGAACGCTGATGCTGGTGGCTCCACAAAACCTAAACGGGCCCATGTTGTTTCTGGCTCGAGAGAAGGTCGCCCGATCACGGATCACGATTATTGCATCAACTGGATGTCTTGCAGCAGGAACTTAAAAGATTTAAAGTAGTCAAGCAGAAGCTGAAGAGAAGAGTTGAAACAATATCAAACTTATACACACTGTTAATTAACAGAACCTCATAAAACAGGAACAATTAGGTGAAATTCACGGAGTGGCTTACAACAATCTTACAGTGCTGTTGCGCACGTGTGTTTGTTCACGTTTCTCGCTTTGTTGCCAGTTTTGGATGCCATCTTCGATTCTCCATAACGGCACAGCATCACGTGTTAAAGATACAACTATATGGTCTTATGGTACATCTGTGCCTTCTTGACGTGTTTCAAAAATGTCTCCTACTACTAAACCGTTAAAATCGACAGAACACTAGAACAAAATTGCTGACCAAAATCATACAGAAACGTAAATGAAATCAACAATTTTAAATAATTCCTCAATTGAAGTAAGTGTACATTGTTTGTGTTTATTGCATAGTTTTGAATAAATAAATCAGCTGAAACGGGGAAGTACTTGTATATTTGAAAATATTTTTGTATCAACAGCTGTGTTAGCATTTTGAGAATTAAACCTGAAAGTTGTGTTTCTGACATTTTTATATCTGAGGGTATTGTTACAATGTATTTAAATGATGGTTTAATTATTTAAAAACGAATAAGATACTCGCCATTAAATATCCACTTGAAAATATCATTACTAAAATGATAAGTATTGTGATTCGTTGAGCTACTTGACATACAATCATTTACAGGCTTGTGGAACACGCATGTACTATTTGAGCTAACTAGATGTATTATATGGGTGTTGATTCATCCTATTATTTTGTTATACTATAACATGTTGCAGTGAATGCACATATTAGAGTAAAGCAGCTCAACGAATCACAATACTTATCAATTTAGTAGCTTCATCTGCGTATTTAGATTGGGATGTTCAGTGAGACACAACAGGTGAGTGGTAGATAGGTATTCTTTGTAATAAAACTTGTAGTGAATATGTCCGGGAATCACGTTTTGAGATGCATTTTACCAGACGTGCTGAGGTTTGAAAAATAAAGATATATATTGTTGCTGCTGGAGGATAAAAGACCACTGTTTTCCTTTTGTTTCTGCAGATGCATCCTTAAAGTTGGTGCAGTTTCCACCAAAAGGGGGCTTTAGGCTGTTTCTTTTTCTCAGCTCTTCATATACCCCAAGAATTAAAACAAGAAAAGAGGACCAGGATATTCAAGAACTTTGAAAGTCCACGTTACGTTTACAAGCATCAAGAAGATACAGTCAAATCTAACGAAATAACAATGAGAACATGCTTTTATAAATAGAACAACATAGATCAATATTCAGTCAAAACATGTATTATGTTCTCCTCAAAGTAAATTACTTTATTATGCTTATAAGTCATTGTTTGTTAACTTATTATTAATTTACACACGACGTTCACGACCATTTTTGAGAGCCAACTATCGAAGATGGAAGAAAAAACTCCACTGTAAGTGAGGTTTTTCATTTTCATTATAATCTCTGCAGATGTATATGAAATGTGAGACTGATGTTTACCCTTATGGCCATTTAAAGTATGTTTAAAAATCAAAAAGTGCAAAATTTGTTTTCCATAAATAGTGCCGTAAATTTTCCACCGGTTTTCTTTCTTTTTTTTATCCTCCACAGCGAAAGCCTGATGACATACTTTAACAATCAAATAACTTTTTCAATGGCCCCTAAATTTCCAGTGCCTTACCTTTACCCAAGTAATAATCGGTGACACCGTTAATATGAATAAAACTATAAAGGAGCATTTCAACAGTTTTCAATAATATTGTATAGTAGTTGTTCATCAATCCACTCTAACCCTTAATCTTTGACTAGTATTAGTATGGCAGGAAGAAAGTGACGAACAGGTAGTTAGTTCTTTTCTAATTTCTTCAAATAAAATTTCTTGTGGTGATACGAAATTGTTCGTCGTTTCTTTACGAGCTACTTCATGAACGAGTAACAAAATACGGTAAATGTTGAGATGTAACATCTATAGATTTTTTTATTTTTAAAAAGTAAAAAAAAATGATTTTTTTCCAGAATATAATACGTCTTGTCACATAGATACCGCTGTTTCCCCGAACCTCATCTAATAAATTATTTCAATATGGCTAGTAATTAATCTTTATTTTGTGTAAACAATAAATATTTATCCATGTTTACGCAACATTTCAACGTTTTGAACACTATGTGAACTTAGGTGTCTGTTTTTAAATAAACCTGTCTATGTGTGTGTATGTGAGACTATATATATATATATACAGTATATTATATTCTTGTAGGATTAAAAAACGTTCCTCACGTGGCATAACCAGCAAGTAGAAACCAATTGGCAAAAAGAATGCTTTTGACGTCACCAAACCGGTTACTTCTAACTGGTTATCAGCTAGCTCGACGGACTGCAACGTAGTTTATCAGCAAGCACTGGTGGTGAGGGCCGTAATGACGGAAATGTTATATTAAGAGTTGTATTTAAAATATTTTAGTTTAAATAAATATGGCTTTAATATTTAAAAACAGATTAATGAACATTTTCCATTATTGTCTAATATATAATCCACAAATGAAGTTAGGTTTTCGAGCTTTTCATGCCTCTGCTAGTATTTGGAAAGCTGATGATCGAAAAGCTATGATGGCGTCTCTTCCTCGAAAGGACGAAGGCGTACAAGGAGAGAAGTCTGTCGACATTGATTCTTTCAAACTGATGTAAGAGTTGAACATGGTTTCTGTTCATGGCTTAATTTTGTTTATTTTTTTTTGTAACACAAAATATGTCTTGTGTCCGAACAAGATGTTTCATAAAGAAGTTTCAAGTTAATTTTGTTCCACATTAATGGTTAAGAGGAATTGATATAGCACAAGTTTTGTCTTTGTCTTACTCAGTTACTGCATATTTCAATATGGCTACCGATATTTGCTTTCCTTTCGACAACAGCACTAGCACTACCACCACTAGTAATACTATGGTATTAATGCGGCTGAGCAAAGGCTGTTTCAAGCAAAGAGATAGAGCGCATTTGTTTTGTGTAGGATCAGTTTTTTGTGGTAAAATGATTATGCTATTTTTATGAAAAATATGTACTTTTATTAAAATAAAATCTGTTATTGTTATAATACAAGTTACTTTAACTTAAGTTTTGAGTTTGCTACGTGCTTTGTTATTCTGTTTTACCAAATTGTCAGACTAGGTAGTTTTGTTTTATTAGAGCTTTTAATATTATAACTATTAGTATTATTAGATACAAGCTTTGAAATCATAGGTATTGAACTATTATATAACTTACTGACCAATTTGTGTTTAATTTTGGAATAGTTTATTGTTTAAAAGTAAGACTGTATGTTAGTGTTTTTTTTTATTTGTGTTGTAGTAGTGTAAATATGAAGATTGATTTTTATGGCCTTTTAAGCTCCTTACACTAGTTAGAAACATTCCTTAAAAATTATAACATGATGTCTAATTAAATGATTGAAATTTACTGTCTGACAATATTAGCAATTAACATGTATAATGACTGCTTAATTACAAGCAATACATTAGATAACTAATAGTTGTATCAGAGGGTGTAAATAATTTATAATGGAGTATTAATGTCAGTCAAGTGTAACAATCATGGTAATTAATAATAACTTTATTAGCAGAATTTGATGATACCATGAATGGGTGTGTCATAGTCTTACACATTTTTATGTAGGTAATGAAATTATCAAATGTTAGATGCCAAGCCCTTTGGTATGTATAACATGGATTTTTTAGTGATGGGTGGAATAAAAGTAAAGTGGGAGAATAATTATTTTATTCATCAACAAAAATGACATATAGCTAAACAGTATACATAACCTGTAGATAATATGGAAGATGTTATACAGATCTGAAAAATCAAGAGTGCTGATTTTCAAACAATTCAATAAACTGTACTGTTAATACGTAATGGTGCAGTTGTTAGACTAGTAATCGTCTGGATGATTGATTGGAATAGCTACAGGCAAGGTATGTTTTTAATAGAAATGCTTGTCTTAAAAGAATTTAAATTAACTAGGTATAAATATGTCTCTTCTGCATGAAATTGAAGTATTTCGTGTGATTATGTGGGATTAATTTTTCAAAGTTAGTCAAAAATAACAAAAAAAATGATATTCTGAATTTTATTTTGTACTGTGAGTAGGATATGGTTAGAAATATGAGTCTTACCTATGAGCTGGTGATCCTGTAGTTATTTACATTTGAATTGATGTTTATATTGATGTCTTATAATTGTCATTTCTAAGTTTAGAAAAATCCAACTGGTCATGATGAGAGATTTGTTTTTTATGCTCGTGTGAACCAAAAGATGGGTATTGCCAGAATTTAAGAGTTATGCATATGCCTTTTCTTAAAGAGAGTTCTGTTATTTAATTGAAAAAGGATCAGTATGTTTTGATTAATATGTTTAAAGTTGGCTAGAGAGCTCTTTAATTTCTAATAATGTTGAAGAAAAATATTTTGGTAATACTTTTGATATTTTTAAATTAATCTTCTGTCTGGTTTTATTCTAATTGTATGAAGAGAGGTTATTATAACAGGGTTTTAACCAAAATATTACCCAGAAATTGAACACAGAAAACATTTCCTTTTGTTGGTATTTTGTTTTAAAGTGAATTTATGTTCAGAAACACTACTCGCCTCTGTGTACCACAAAGATCCATTAGATCATGCACACTGCTGTGTAATGTAATTATGATTAGATTATAGCCCTCCACCAATGGGAAGGCAACACAACCTCCAGGTGCACCCAGACTTATTCTTTCCTCAGCACTGTTTATCTTCAAATGTGTGTTTTCTTAAGATTTACCAGAATGTATGCTCTTATTGTTTTAACTTTTTATTGCTATTCATTGTGTAGGCTTTCTTTCCTTAATTTTCTTAATTATATGAAAGAAATATATTACATTTTAAACTTATCAGTTATTATTTACATTTAAATTATCTTCAATTTGATTTTCTTTTAATCAGTTTTGTACTTTAGACACTTGTCCCATTATCTGTTTCTGTTGTTTAATTCAACATACGAGTTTTGTTTTACGATTCTTCAAGGTTGTCATTAGGCTTATTCACCATACCTGAATCAAGTTATTTGTAGCTAATAAAAGAAAAAAAGGAATCTGTATTTTCAAAAATGGACCATGAAAATCTCAATTTCATGGATGAATTGAATTATGCATTCATGTTCCCGGCATCTGAGGATTTAACTTGTTCTCACCCCAATCGTTTATTTCAGTTTAGGGATTTCCTTTTTATCCATGTCCTACTCAACTTCTTAGTTCATTCACATTTTTCTATTCATTTTGGGGCTTTCTATCATGACCCTATTTGTTTTAGTGGGGCAACACGAAAATACAGGTTTTCCACCTTGTTCTCAGTTTTGTTCCAGTTACTTTGGATACTTTGTTTCTGGGGTGTACTTTGTCATTGACAGGTTACCTTACTTCCTCATGTTTGTTCTCCTCTCCAAAACTTGTCTTGCATCTATTTTTTGTGATGTTTTTTTTTGGGGGGGGGGGTATTTTACCTTGGGATCTTGTGCTGATGCAACTTTTCCAGCTATCTCTTTTCAGTTTGGTTCTTGCCTTTGGGACCAAGGGAGCCCACCAGGTTTCTCATTGTACAAGATCTTGTGGGATCACACCTTCTATTCCTTGTCCTCTTGTTACTGTTTGTGGTCCCCTCCCTCTTTGAGTGCTGGTCTTCATAGGTCTGATTAGGTGATTTTATTTCTAGAACCACTCTTTGGCTCTGGTGCTGTTGGAGCTCTTTTCTCCCACTTTTTAATCTGGTGAACTCCCTTTGCTACAGCCTATTGTGTTCTTCAGATTCTGTCTTAGATATTTTTCCCTTTCTTTCTACTTGCCACTTCACCTGTTTTCATCATCATCTGACCATTCCTCAAACACACACTAAGGTTTACTCCCTTTTGTTTTTTTATTGTTCCCATCTGTCCCACTTATCACATTCTTGAGGACTATTGCTCCACTAACTTCTAGACCAGTATTCCTTTATGGAGCTGAGACCTGCACCCTGAAGAAAAAAAGAAGGCTTGTTAATAAGAATAGAAATGAGAATGCTGAGATGGCTGTTGGGAATGTCAATGAAAGTGAAGAGAATAAATAAGGAAAAGATACAAGTCTGTGGAATCAAGAAAAGGTGAGAGAAATGAAGTTGAGGTGGTTTGGTCATGTGAAGAGAAGAAGAACAAGCAATAAGGAGAGCATTAGAGATGCCAGTAGCCAGCAGGAGAAGACAAGGATGGCCAGTAGAGTAGATGAAGAATGGAACCAAGGAAGACAAGAACAAAAAAGGAATTGCAGAAGACCTAGCAGTGAACAAAGATGATTAGTGGAGGGCAACATATGTGAAGGACAGTGACCTTAGCTTAAGGGAACAGCCAAAGAAGGTTGCTCCACTAATTTATGGATGTTTGGCCTCTTCTTTCCTCATATATTGTGGCTTCCTCTGTTGCAACTGCTACCACTTCAGAAAGTCATCTTGTTTGGGGTGGCTGTGGCTGGTTTGGTTCTCCAATTCAGTCTCATCACCCATCCTGTATCTCGTTCAGTTGGAGGCTTCTCTCACTTTGTATGTGGGGTAAGCTCAGTTTACAGGTATTTCCAGAGATACAGTGTCTTTTCGTTGTGGTGGCTCACACAATGTTGGACATCTCTCCTTCTCCACCTTACCCAGACATGCATCTGTTTGGAGCTCCTGGAGGTCAGTCTGTGGACTCTTTCCTCTTATATGTGGATTTCCATATCTGTGGTGAGTGTAGTACATATCACTTTCTGTGGACTTTGTGCTTGATGACTACCACTCCTATAACCACATTTTTCCATTGCCTCTGTTCTGGTGGTGTACAGATCTTGTATCTGGTTTCCAGAGATAGGTTTCTCTGACTCTGTATTCTTGAACGGGTGACTACTCCATAAGCTTACTATCATTTTCTGTCTGATCTTATCATGATACCTTTAGCCACTTCCTCAGTTGTTTCTTTCTTACCTTGGCTGGGATTCATTCACTACTGGGTCCTCATATTTTTCCTGGCTCTGGACATCCTTTAAGCCAACAACCACCATGTTCAGTTGTTGAACTGTGTTTACAGTAGATTTGCAACCACCATCAATGCTGCCTTTCCACCTTCACTCAATTGATATCCAATTCCAGGCTTTAGCTCATGCTGAGGATGATCTGTATTTGGTTTGTTTTAGCCACATTTCATATGCTTTAGATATTTGGTGCCTTGAAAAGATGTTTGGATGTTTTCTTGATTCATCCTCTCTTTGACTTTGAATTCATGTAAATAAGAGACCCTGGAGTGGGTCCTTTGGGGTAAGTTAGCTGTTCATTTGTGGCTAGGGTCAACCAAGTACTAATATTGGTTGTTTTGGTATTATATCTGATACTGTTGGGCACTGTAGTGGGTGGTGTCATTGGGCACAAAACTTTTCTTTACAGATAACCAAAATCAGTAAAACAGACTTACAGTAATCACCTTTTGTCCCTACATCTCAGTTTTTGATATTTCTTTCTTAATACAAAAGCTTACAAATTCCAGAATCTCTCAATAACTTAGTCTAGGATGGTTGAAGCATCATATCCACAAGACTAATGACAAGGCAAAAGCTAATGAGGTGGTCCATCAAAATTCTTTGAATTTCTTAGAGTAGTCACTGGTAAGGATATTTTTAATATCTCAAGAATGGATGTTCTTACTAAACTGTAGTTAAGGAATGAAGCTGTTAGGAGAGTTTTCACTTCTAATGACAAGTATCAATGCTAACTAGATGCTGATGTTGATCTTTGTCATTGTGGCTACCAGATAACGTAATGACAGTATAGTTGAGTTGCAAAGTTTACCAGTATAGCTATTAATGGGAAGGATTGATTCATAGGACATCTGCTCTTGAGTTGCAAACATTTCTTCAATACTGGAAAAAATATATTTCTATACCCTGTGTTAAACTTTTACTGCCATAGATCTCTCCATTTGTTCATTTCTCTCCTTCCATCTTGGGAGATGGGCAGTGATAAGTTTCTCATTATTCTCAGAAATATGGCCTCAGCCTATCTCATGACCAGTACAGTTGAAGAAGGCTGACTGAACTTTCTCAAAGGTTGATTCTGCTGATGTTAACCTTCCAATTGTTAACAACTGCCTAGAGATAGTAACTTACTTTATTGTCAAGACAGCTGTCCTTATGATTCCCAAATCTTAAATGGTATCCTTGTCCATGGCTACAAAAAGGCAGAGAAAGCTTAAAATGAGCCTGGAATATTTTCTGCTGTCTGAATTAGTGTTAATTTGAATTAACTTTGAGTATTTTTTCCAATTATTGATTTGGTGTCAACACTTTTCTGATTTTTGTACAGGAAGTCTTGGGTGTCACTTTTTATGCATTAAGATCAATGTTTTCACTGAACAACTTTCTCAAAGAGTTGCAAATAGCATCTGTGTTTATTATTTGTTGATCGTTGAATATGAGATACATTAAAAGGCAGCTCAAGACTGCCCTCAGTAATATAAACTGTGTGAGTGGACTACTGCAAATGTTTTGAAACTTTTATTTAAAACCATTTGCATGCATTTTGTCAACAAAATGGAATTGCACCCTGATCCTGAGCTCCAAATTTATGGTAGACATAGTCTAATGGTGGCTGAGAATGCATTCATATAACTTCTACTGTTTGACAATAAGTTGGCTTTTACTTCTCACACCAAGCAACAGTGACCTCTGTTCCACATCATTTGATCTAAGCTGTGCTGTGGGTCTCTGGTCTCCACTTTTGCACTGGGAAGAAAAAATATAGACTCAATTAGCTCTTTCATGGCCCTGGAATCATTTCACATCAGCTCAAAAATGACTGACACTGTTTTTGAATTGTGGCTGTATTTGTACCTGGGAGAGTGAACTTGCTGATGCCACAGCCAGACTAGCTTCCATTGCCAACATTATAGCCTTACATAATCCTTATTTGGATTGAGAGTCTTGTCATTAAGTGTTTTAATTTAAATTATAAGAATGGTGGTTGGTAGGTCAATGAGCCTAATGTTTTGGCATTTTTATAGGTTCATAACTTGTACAATAATAAAGCAATTCTGATAATAAATAAAAAACAAAATAAAACTTTGGACATGAAACATTGCTCATAGATAATTAAAGTATCAAAAGGTAATCTTGAAATATAAAAATGTCTGCTCGCCAGCATATGCCATATTCCAACGAGAGAGAGAGAGAATGTTGATAGTAATAAGGTTAAGTAGACAAGCTGGTCTGGAGAAAGTTATCTTCTCCACAGAAATCTTTTATTACACATGATTAATGTGCAAAAGTTGTTAATTAACATGATAGCACAGATATGTTTTTCTTTAAACCTGTTGAACTGTTGGTTTAATTTGTTATTAATTAACATGATAGCACAGATATGTTTTTCTCTAAACCCGTTGAACTGTTGGTTTAGTTTGTCTGAAAACATTCTGATGCACAATTTTTTTTGTGATTAATAAATTTTTTATTCTTAAGATAAATCAGTTGTAAAGTTCATTGGTGGACGGTGTTGTGAACTTGTATACATACGGTTATGCCTAGTGAACCAAAAATGGTATGACAGATTTAGCTACTGTTGTAATAGTATAATGATGGAAGAATTAATTGACAAAACATTTATATCAGTTCATATTTGCTTGCAGTATACTTTTATATAGAAATGCAGTTTGAACTTAATACTTGAATATCATTTCCTGATAAGACAGATGGAATGCTATAAAAGTTTGTTTTATTCTAGACAACGAGATTTTTTAAAGTATTTTAAAGTCTTGTTTTTCATTATTTTCATCATCTTGGACTTTTTTAATTTTTATTTATTTCATTGATTAGATGCATAAAAAACGAAAATACGACTTAATAATCAATATGTAATGTATATCTATATTATAGTAAGAATATCAACAACTTAATGAAAACCATTATCTTTTGAAGGAAATTTGCTTTTCCCGAAGAAAATACGAATGATATGGTTGTAGAAGGAACTAGGTTTGCAGAGCTTCCAGTATGTCATATTCATGTCTCTTCCAACAATACAATATTAACTATTTCGGACTGGAAAGGTTCGTTTTGGTAAGCTAAATTTACCTTTTGTACTTCTTATTTTGTCAGTATATAAAGCATTTGATAAATATTGCAAATGTGTTTTGATATTCTTAAAAGTTTTGCAGTTTTGAATGCACAAGGACATCTCTAATCATCAGTTTAGTGCTTAAACTGTTAAATTTTAATACATTGATGATTATATGATAAAAATGTTTATTTTTCTGGTTAGAAATATAAAATCTATTTTCATTCTCAAAACTTTGGGAAATAATCTTTTCAATTTCTGATAGTTACTATTGTACATTGTCATTGACATGATTTATAAAATGTTTTTTTTTTAAGCAATTTTTTCGTTTGAAAAAATATTAAAGATTTTCTTCATCAGAGGTGAAATGTGAATAGTAAGATGGGAAAAATAATGGATACTTTTATACTAACTCTTAAATATTTTTCACCTCTTTATGCTTTTTAATAGTGAATGCTATAAGAAATATTTAGTTGATCAAACTGAAACTGTGAGTGGCTAATTTTTTTACCTGTTTTTATTTCATTTGTATCTAAAGTTTTGTAATTTCTATTTCCCATGTTTTGCTAGTGTAATTTTATTGCTGTGTGTGAACAAGAAATGTATTGTAGTTTTGAAGTTCTTCTTTTTTTTTGCTGCAGGTCGGCCACTGATGCATAGGTCATGTGTAAGTATCTTTTCATAAAAAATATGTATATTTATGAAGGAAAATTTAATGAACATTTCTTGCCATAAGAAGGAAGTAAAAAAAACATGATCTGGAGCACAGTTTACACACATAATCATAAACAAGTTTTGAAG
>NW_013665948.1:520234-524315 GCF_000517525.1 Limulus polyphemus | reverse complement strand
AACCTAACTAACTAAATACTAATAATAAGTTAAGTACGTAGTATATAATAATAGATATATATATATATATATATATATATATATATATATATATATTATTGATTACCCAAATGTAAAATAAGGTAATTGTGATATAATATCAGAAATTAGAATATTAAGTCCTTTTTTAAAAAACAGTGTCAGTTAAACTTTTGGAATAATAATAATAAAAACATGACCATAAAAGACTGGAACTCAGAGAATTATAATCAGTAAAGGTACAAGTTTATTTAACAATTATGGATTCTCACACACATAGTTATAAAACTGTCATAAATTTAAACTATTTGATTTTTAAAAATGTTCTGTTTTAATCAAAACATCAAAAATGTCATAGAACTAATTTAAGAATATATAACAACTTCCAGTTATATTCAGCTTGACTCAAATTGACAGACACAGAATCAGTGTTACTAATAACTGGTTTATACTGATCAGAGAATGTTTCAAATGCTAGTTGCCTAGTAGAGGTGGAAGGTGTCAGTCAGTCTGACATAGATGGAATCAATCTTTCTGTTTTTTGATATTTGTTCACTGTAATATGAACGAGGGTAATTGACTGTAGGTTTCTCCTATTTTGCTTTCAGAAATGAAAAGCTTGTCAAAGTATTATATTATGTGGCATTGATCATATTAGTTTAGGATTAATGTGATATCATTCTGGAAAATTTTAAATTAGACATACCTGTAAAGTGAAATTTGTAAAAAAAAAGTGTATCTTATGAAATACGTTTTTGGGTAGATTTTGAAATTACATGGGTGAGGTTTTTACTTAAAGATTACATGTACCACAAAAAAGATGTTTCTTTTATCGGTGTAAACTGTATCTCATGAAGAACAACTGTTTGAGAAGTAGACGTACATTTAAAACAAATGACACATACACCATGCCTTTATTCACTAATTCTGAATCAAGAAAGCAGCACCATAGTTCTACATGTATTTGGATGAAGTAATAAAGTACTGGCAGTAAAAGTGATACAAAGCTCTGCAATTCCTTCATGGGTTCTCATTAGCAAATTTACAAAAGATTGCTGCAAAACTATAGGACCAATTACAGTAAGGTAAACAAACCGAGTACCAAATTTGTTTGTTTTGCCACCATATCTATATGTATGGAAATAATAACTGTTAAAGTTATGAAATAAGCAAAATAAAGTTTTTTTGTTTTATTCATTAACATAGGTATGTTCATTGGTTTATTTAACCCCACAAGCATGGAATAGTTACATTCAAAATTTAATTAAACAACTCCATTATCAATGTATTCCAATAAACTGGACATCAAATACAGATTTAGAATTCAATTTTTAATTTATAGAAGTTTGAATTTTGTAATTTTTAAAAAATTCGAAATTTGAATGAATTATATATCTTCTCATCACACGACGCTTTGTTTTGAATTGTCTGTTTTAGATTTTCTTTCTATCCCTATGCGATCTGAGTTTGACACAAATTTCACACTTACAGATATTGCTAAGGCATAACATAAATTTATAGCTCCACCCATATGCAGTGTGTCTCTTCTGTTACATCCTGCTTTTCAAAAAAATATCAATAATTCTCTTTGGCTTTTGCTATTAGATTGTTTATAACACACAGAAAGTGAAGATCCTGCTTTACTAAATTACTTAAGTAATTAGCATTCTGTTTTGTGTATGATAATATTTGTGTTCTAAGTTGCATATTTGAAATAAAAAATATATTTTGGAACACCAACATTGTTAAAAAAGAAACAAGCTCATTGTGCCTTGTTTTCTAACAGTAAAAAGAATGAGTGCTAAATTTCTTGTTTTTATGTATATTTTTATTTATTATAAAGGTAACTAAAATGTAAAAAATTCAGAAACGTGTTTTCTAACAGTAAAAAGAATAAGTGCTAAATTTCTTGTTTTTATGTATATTTTTATTTATTATAAAGGTAACTAAAATGTAAAAAATTCAGAAACGTGTTGGTTTAGATTAAAAAATGGGGTAGGTTTAAATGGGAAAAAATAGTTAGTTGTAATAGTAAGTGCAGCTGTAAAGCAATAAAACGTATGAACCCATATCTGAAAAGTGTTTGCTATGGCTGTAAGAATAAATAGCGTGCAATTTACCTATTACCATATACAGCCATACAGAAAAGAAGAAAAGGGTAATTTAAATTTCATATTTTTCAATGTTTCATTTTATCCTACATTGCTGATTTGCTAGAGTTAGTGTTAAGATACAGAAACTAAATATTAAGGTTTTTACTGAAAAAAAAATTTACATTAATTTAGGATGTTCTAGAAGTTACGCAAATGAAATATGAAAACTGTAAGAAGAAAAGCAGAATTTTTATTCTTAGCATGTGAATCATCTGACACTCAAGACTAGTTAGCATGAGTCAGACTTAACTCTGTCAATTCACAGACAAATATTTAGTAAAAATACCTTAAAATCTGATTTTTGTTTTCTTTTTGTCCAACAGACTGTTAGTGTTTACTTAATGCTTGCCAAATTTTGTGAAGATAGTTAGTAAATTCTGACTTGTGTATAGTTTCATGATTACAAGCTCATTCATTTTGACCAAGCCTGTACACAGAGGATTAAGCTATACACTATTGTCTTGTCATATTAGATGTCACAGACACAAGATTCTTTATAAATTCTCACCATCACAACTTTAGACCTATAATAATGAATACCCATTTGCAGATTTTAATACACACATACACAGGGATGAATGAAAGTTGAAATTCTCATTTTTTTAGTGGTATGTTTCTGTGAGTAATATATTTTTATATTTCAAGTAATTTTTGTTATGTCAGTTTTTTTTACTGCTGCTAAGATTCATATGTGGCAAACACTGATGTTTTTTTGCTATTAAAGCTATCCATGCCTGTGTGGAATTTATTTCATTGGCTTTCATATTAATGGTAGGATGGCCTTCATGTGTCATTTATTATTACTATGGGATTAGCAAGAGGGAAAATTTAACTGGCTCTATTTTTAAATGTTGTGTTAAAAAACTATGTTTACAGGAGTGTACCCATGTAGCTTCTTGTGTAACCAACAAAAAATATTTTTTGAACTTGTAGGTTTCAAATTTTATTTGCATAACCCCTAGAACCTCAAGTGAATATCAAAAGTTCTTTTTAATTTGAGTTAAATATTTATATAATTTTTTCTGTATGATATTATTAACTGTAGCTGTTATCGTCAAGTTATACTATATAGTCTATAGTACATTACAATCAAATGTTTAAAATTAAGACATAGGAAAATTGGACATACCTTTTAATATTTTCACATATAATTTTATTTTAATGTTTTATTATCCTTTCCTGTTCATTAGTGGTTATTTATCACAACACATGTCAGTGGGTGTTTCTTATGAACATAACACATAATTAAGTAAAATATAAGTAAAACCTAAATATAGTGCAACTGTCTGTCTAATATATTTCTAGGTGAGAAATAATGCTAAAGTGGTGCTTACAAAGCAGCAACAATAATAATAATAGCAGTTTTGACTAATTCTCTTTGTAATTCTTTGCACCAATTTTAAAATAACAGTTAACTCTTTCAGCATGGGTTCAATCCCTGGGACCGACCTCGTAACCATTTTGTGCTTGTTATAGTTTTCATGCCATAACTTTTAAATTAGTTATCGAATGCTAACGAAATTTGGCAGATTATCAGTAAACATTACAATGCTTTCATACACAAAATATCAGAATTTTTTATTGTCTTAACGTTTGTAAAGCAATGTTTTTTTTTCGTGTCTTTTTATTCTTATTGCATGTTGCCTATCTATCATGCAAAGTAATGTTAAATGTAAGATTAAAAATACTTTTATGCATCAGAAAATTTTGAAATTTCACATGTGAAATCTTTATAATGTCCAGATAATTATCAAATGTTTCTTAAAAAACTTTATATTTTATCTATTATTTTCAGTAATTAATCTCTGTACGGGTTTGTTAGATTTGGCTGATCTCACAACCTCCATAAAAAAAAGTAGGAAATAGATATAAATTATGCCTCTTTCATTCTAGAATGAACACAAATTATA
>NW_013665948.1:514118-520224 GCF_000517525.1 Limulus polyphemus | reverse complement strand
ATACATTATATATGTATACAGATTATTGCTATTTTGAAATAAGTTCTTAAACTTATTTTTCGTAAAACATAGAAGAGTAACTAAAGAAATAAAGTAAACAATTCTCTTCTAGTTAGAACCTTTGTACTCAGTTGCTGTTTGGCGTGGGTTGTTAGCTCTTAAAAAATTTGCATGTGGAGGATATGAAACAAAATATTTTTTTAGGTTTTATATATACATTTGAATAACTAAAAAATAATAAATTACTACATTAATGCCACAGAATTCCACTATAATTTATCAAGCTTAGTAATTGAGATGTATTTTAGTAAAAAATGATATTTCGAGCAGAGTAAAGACACACCCTATCTTGTTGAGATATCAACATGAGCATTATCTTATCAAACTGAAAAAGAGGCTTTTATTTTATATTCTAGCTTGTCAATATCAGTAATTTGAGTTTGTAATTTGTACGAAACTATAGACTTAGTATTTTGATTTCACAAACATCTAATTTGAACCAGTGCTGCATTCAATATACCATGTGACACACAAAAATCTATGTTTATACACTTTTTTCAAGTATATTTTTGATTAAACTACATTTCTCTAATAATTTACTAATACAAAAAAAAAACATTTCTGTCATCAAATACTATGCTGTCACAGAACATCAAGCCCCCCTCCCCTTCGCCCACCAGTGACACAGAGGTATATCTGCAGACTTAAAATGCTAAAAACTGGGTTTAGATATATATGGTGGGCAGAGCACAGACAGCCCATTCTGTAGCTTTGTGCTTAACTTCAAACAAATCATAATCACTGTCCTTAAACATCCGTACCTTAGAATATCCTTGTAATTTTAAAAAAACATTATTACTAACAAAAATGCAGCCAATAGAAACTAAATTGTCATTAAAATCCACTAGATGATTTAATTTCTCGGTTGAGCAAAGCCAAGGCTACAAATCATCTGTAAATGTACAGGCGGTCAATCATAAAAAGTCAAATGTTCACACTGTCCATAAACCTATAAATAGAAAAAATATTTTACTTTTTATTTTAATGATGCCAATAAAGATGAAAAACTACAGCAGAAATGTATAGAATTAATAATAAGGCAGTCATCGTAATTCGCCCATCACTCATTCAGTATCTGTGATCTATGTGTACTGTTTCCGTGTGATGCAGCTGTTTTAATTCATTTTAGTCTTAAAAGAATTCTGAAAAAAAAAAATTGCATCACAAATATTTTTAATTATCTAGAATATAGTTAAATAAGCATAAATGAAATATGATTATTGAAATATAAAGATGTCTGTACTTTTCACTTTAGGTTCTCTTTAGACAATTAAAAAAGAATTCTTAATCTCCAAATGATGGATTTTCTGTAGAAAGTTGGCATGTTGAAAAATACTGAAGTTGTTATTAAAATCGGTATCTTTTTAGTAATGTGGATAAAAAAATCATTGCTCCATTCACTGCTTCAAATAAAATTAACAGTTATTACTCCTAATTTTAAATATAACTACTTTTTTTCCACTTTGGTTTAATTTGCTTTGACAACCAGTTCCCATTAAGCTAATCAATTTAGTACAATCATGTTATTGTTGACAAAGTATCAACCTCTTTTGATAGACACATAACTTTCAGGTTTATACAGCTGTTAACAGCTTGTTTTCATTGAAGTTTGAATGTTTAACTTTTTATTGTACTTTTGATATGTTTAAAAGGATTAGATATGCAAGAAAATGGCATAATGACAAAGTTAATTTTGAGAAGATTTAGGAAAAATGCATTGAGTCAGTATATTTATTACTCTAGTAACATACTATATATAGACTGTTACTTGTGAAAACTAATGTATTTACATATACACTTATATATCTAGGGTTTCCATGTATCCCACTTTTTTAATCAGTAAACATATGTTTTTCCCTGGCTGAATCTAGGATTTCTCCCCCAGGTATTCTTTAATTGCATGAAAACACACCCAGAAATTTTATAGCTGTAGCTAAACCTGCTTATTTTAACTGTGCGATTTTAGAAGTGATCCATCGTTTTACCCTAACCACTTCAGACCCTATTTATTAACATAATCCTATATACAGACTTACTCGTGAAAACCAATATGGGATGCTGCAAGGAATCTTCTACTTTGTAAACAGTGTGCTGTATATTTTAACTTTAAGACAAGTTGCAAGTAGTAGATGTTTTTGGAGGCACTTTAAACATTCAGTGTCACTAAGCTTGCTCCCATATTACAATATTTCCACTGTGAGGTGTCATTGTATTGCAAGAAGTACAGTAAATTGTTCTTGATACATGCAGCAGGTCACAGTTCACAATGACTTCATTCATGAGTACAGTATCTAACACAGACAGTAAACTAGGTTTGGACAATAATTTCATCATTTAAAGACATTGGAAACTTTAGAAACATGAAAATTGTTGTATTGGGCCCAAGGAATTTGGATAACTTGACTGTTTTTACATCAAAAATGTCTCAGAATCATTGAAATACAGGCATGATTATAAGTGCCTATTATATACATCAGTTATTGCTCAGCATCAGAAAGTTTATGGTATAGGAAGGGAACATTCCCACCACACTTTGATGGACATTTACTTTTTCTTATAGTGGAACTGTAATAGATATGTATAAAATTATGAGTTTAAATTTCTGGTTCTTTTAAGTAACTCAAGAATTTTGAGATTTGATAACATTTTTGCTAAAAAGAAATGTTTGTTAATAAAAAAAACTGAATATCAAGAGTAATACTTAAATCTCTTTGTGAAAAGAGAATTTAAAGATATAACTTATTGGTTAAATTGTGATGCATTAGACAAGACAACAATAAAAGTATATTGTCTGAAATAGAACAATTTTACATTGATTTTTTTTTAATCTTAGGGAATGGAAGGATTCAAGAATACAAAGAAAGGAACTAATGTGGCTGCCCAAGCTGCTGCATTATCCTTAAGTATGGTGAGTTGATAAATTCTTTTTGAAAACAAAATGGATTGTCTTGTTAAAAATACCATGAAAGAACAATGAAGCTAAATTATTTTAAGAAGCAAAATTTTATGACTTGTTGCAAGTGTAGAGTTAGCATTGCTAACATGTTTCTGAACACATTTTTTCAGCATAACAAAGTATTCTGTGAAGGAAGTAATAAAGTTTCCAGTAGTTAATTGGATATTAAATCTAAAGTGTTAAAAATTTTATTTTGTATTAAATCCCAGATTATTAAATTTGTCTTTAAAATAGTTTTGGTAAGAGTTTGTTATGGACAACTAAATGTGTGGAATAAATTTTTCAAAAAAGGGCAGACAAAAAAACTATAAATTGTCAGTTAAACAGTTATACAGTGATTGAGTAAATATTAAAATGTTTGAGTGCGACAATTATATTAATAAAAAAGACTGAAAATACTGCAAACAGAGTTTTCAAGGTTAATTACGAAGAATGCATTTATGGTTGATGTGCCAGAAATGTTTGTGTGGCACTAACTAATAAAGTATGATGTTTTCATAATTCTTAAAGCTAATTCAGTATGTAAATGTTACCATTTAACTATGTCTTCATCCAAGTAGTACTGAAAGTTAAAAAGTTCTTGTATATGAAATGAAGCTGTGAAGATAAAGTAATTTTATTCAGGAATACATTAATAAGAAAATATAGTTGTTGTTTTTTAACAAACAACCTTCATTTCTTTTTTTGTATACAATTAACTTGAGATTTAAATAATGTGTTTTTCATTCTTGCAATAGAAATCTGATTTATATGTGATTTAAGTAAAAATAATGATAATTACAATTCTCCAGTTTAATCTGTTTCACACCATAACAGTCGTTCATGAAAGTTGATATACATTGTGCTTAGAGATCACTACTCTGCCTGTCATATTTGAGCTGGCCTATTGAGCCTTGGTATTGGGTAAAAGACCTTTTCAGCACTGGATATGGCAGATGTAGTGTGGTTGACATTATAAAAGTTTCTCTCTTGCTGTCACTTGTGAGTTCTTGGGATACATGTATATATCTATATATTTGTGTATGTTCTAATGACTTTTAAAAGTTGCTTCAAAACTGTTTTTGGTTTGTTGATTAATTAAATTATGTAAGGTTGAGTATATTGTATTAAGTCAATTTTGGAACCTAACCTCATCATTACAGTCCATGTTGCATTGTCCAGTCATATTTTCATATGGCAGCCATGCATTTTTACAATAGCCCTGTAGCATAATTTACATTACAAAAGAATTTGTTGTAAGGCAATCATATCAAAAGTGCACCCCTCTCTCCATACATAAGTCATCTAATGTACAAGAATGACAGTGTCCCAGTGCCTTTTGTAACAGCCCTATTATACAGAGATACATAAATGCAGCATCTTCTGACTTGACTTGCAAGTTTTCATATGAAATACTGTGCAATAGCCAAACGGATATGTTATGGAAATGATTTGATTATGTTGTGTACTGTTACCTGGGGCACATGGCTGGCTTTTGCCACTGACTTTTGTATTTATTGATTTTCAGCTGCTACACGATACTACATTTTGCTTACCACTGTTGGGGTAAGACTTGTTGCAGGTCTCTTTCTAAATGGTCCTGGTACCCCAAGTTGATCTATATATTCCTCTGTTTTCAATGCCACAGGTGCAAAGGATATCTACCTCTTCAAAATTATAAATCCCAAATCTGAACACCTTTGATTTGAGTGTGTGAGAACCATGTGATCAATTTTTAGTTGCATCACCCTAACTATGAAATGCCATACAGTGTTAAAATGTAGTTCTGATTCATGTCATTCCATCATGATTTTATATTGGCTATAGTTGTCACATGACTTACTAATTTGCATACTTAGAATAGTTTTAATATAACATAACAATACTCAACCTTTGTATATTATGATGTGAATCATGTACAAGATGAAGAAATTATTGGTGGTAGTGAAAGTATTAGAATAAGGATAAATATACTTGTATACATCACCTAATTAATAGTGTGTTAAGTATTTGAAGCCATATACAAATGATTGTGTAGGTGTGCTTAAAAAATATTTTTAGGCAGTCTACAAATGTAAATCTACAAACATTATTAATGAGAACTATCTTTTGTGTGTCTTGTATTCACCTTAATAAAAATAAAACAATTGTAGTCAAAAGTACCTACTGATAATTGAGCTTAAAGTGCTTTTTTTTATAACTTTTTCCTGTGTCTAAGTTTATTTTGTCTTTTAGAAAGCACTTGAGAGGGGTATCAAACATGTACGTGTTTCAGTTAAAGGATTGGGACCTGGAAGAATGGTAAGTGTCATAGATTTTATTATAGCTGCAAACTAGTTGTTAAATTACTTGCTTCTTCATTTAAAAGTTCTTGTTAGCTGCTGAAATTTTGTAATCAAAAATTGGAATCTGAATACAATAAATAGAAAATCCAGATGGCATAACATACAAATAAATCCTTAATTTTTAGTAACTTTTTGTGTTAAAAGCACAATGAAACCTTCCTTCATCAGTGATGAATTGGGTATAGTGGTGTTGTTAATGTGACATGGTAGAGGGATGAAAGAGGCTTTTAATACTGGAATGCCGTTTTGGATACTGTTAGTCTCTGGCATTGTTCTTGATACTTAACATCTCTTCTGTCAGTAAATGATTTTTTTACTTACTTGGAGCTAACATAGCCTATTTTTCTTGGCTGTTACTTCCTTATTTCTGTTATTTTACACATTTATTATGTAATTAGCTTAAATTCTAGGAATTTCACTTTGGAATTGTTTCTCTCTTACTTTCTGGAAATGATCTCAGTCATATTAATGAACTAGTACTTTGTATTTGAAAAGGGTAGACGAATGTTTTGCTTTCATGTAACACCTCCAGGAATATGTTTGAACTCCTTAAAACTTGAGCTTCTTATACACAGTTTATAAAGATGTCAAATTTTATTTGAACTTTGAAAAGGGTTTCTGTATATGTTCTTGAGAGTTCCAGAGTTATCATTAACACTGTTATGTAATGGTTATATTCTAATTTGATTATACTAATCACCCAGGTATCTGGCACTGCATTGCTGTTAAAATTGCCAATATATATATATATATATATATATATATT
>NW_013665948.1:509265-513675 GCF_000517525.1 Limulus polyphemus | reverse complement strand
TATATATATATATAATTACAAGTTTATGACAATTTAACAACATTATAAATACCCCTTAGTTACATAGTTAATTTTGTTTTGAACAATGCACTTGAGTAAGTGTGTTTATCTTTTTGCCCACCCCTATTATTGTTAGCCATACTCTCACAAGCTTCATTTTAAAGGTGAGAGTTGCTTATTATAACAAATAACTTCTGTCTTTTCTTTCTTCATTCCCCCTTTAACTCTGATGAAGGAAAGTTTTATTGTCCAAAAGTGCTTTAATTTCATTAAGTGTGTTTTTTTAGACCGTTATTAATATTCAACTTCCTATCCAGTGTTGTGAAGTTTTTTTTCTTGTAACTTTACTACAATTAGTCAGAAGTAAAACTAGCAAAATTAAAAACGATTCTTGATGAGATTGATCAGAATTTTTGTAAAATCCTAAATAAAAGTACCACAGCAAAAGCAGTAAACGTTTGACAAGTGAGACGGCAACAGACATTTCATACTTAAGCATTTCAGAGTATGTACATATTACACCTTTAACAAGCTAATAACAAGGTAAAATATTAGATGCAAATATTTTAAATTTATGAAGTTCCAACATTTCATAAAGAGGATTAAAATACTAAGTGGGAGAATGAAATGAATGTTTACAAAATTTTGTATAGAATGCAACAGTTGCTACATTCCCATAAAAATACTCTTGAAATGTATGTTGATTGATAGTGTAAATGTTCCAACTTAGTCTGAAGAAAGAGATCTTTAACTTAAAGTCTCTTGTGGTAGCTTGGTGATTGATTTCACACATCTTTATGTACTGGTTCATAATGCAATGGTTTAGAATATTTTTCTTGCAAAGCTTTACTGTTGCTGAGTTATCAACATTATAGGTATTGAAAGTTTAATAATGGTTATCAGTCGATGATGAGAAACATGTCCTAACACCTGAGATATGTGTATATATTATTTCTATATTCCTTTTATGATTGAAAACTAACAAGTGGAAAGAGTTCTTTATTAATTTTTGATGTAATGAATAGTTTGTTGTATTAATAATTGCTTAAAAAAAAAATCTTATTTCAGTGTATAACAATGTGAATACACACCAAAATTTGTTTTGGTGTAAACATTTTAGCTGTTATTGTATGAAACCACCAATAAAGATTCCAACTTTTATAAAATTAATGTTTCTTGTGTGTTTGATAAAGGTTCACTTGCCAACACAATATAGTTCAAAACTGCATAGCCATTTTATTAAACATGATCTGTTTATGTCTATAAGTAGTATGACTGTTTTTTTTTGTTTACCTTTTTTGTGGATTGTCTAAATGAATGTTATGAAAATAGGTTTTTTGATCCTGTAGTCCAGTTCCACTCATTTACTAGCATATTGCAATGGAATGTTAGTAGCAACAGTTTTATAATTGAGAGTTACAGACATTAACCCATTAACTGCGGATGATGAATATTTCCGTCACTGAAGTTCTATGGCTCAGCTGCGAATGACGGAAATATCCGTTGCACATATATAACTATAATTCTATGCTAATGACGAAAATTACCATTTTATTGTGATTGATGGCAACTCGGTTTTATCTGTGAGTCAGAAAACGGCAACCGAGCTGCTCCTGCCGCAGGTAATGGGTTAATATTTATGGGCAAATTATAATATATATTAACATGGATGTTTACTAGGCTGATTTGTTATATTAAAAAAAAAAAAATTGTTTTCAGCAGTGATAAGAGTTGAGTATTACTTGAAGTATTATGTAACTTCTTAACACTTGTGTCCAGTGGACCAAGGACTTGATTAATACAGTACAGCACTGCAAATAATTAAAAAAAAAGGGTAAATAGTTACAGTTAAGAATATTATTTTATTTATAATTGTATTTATTTTACCATTTTGCTTATTTGTTTAAGCTGAAGCCTTTGGGCTCAGTTCTTAGTTTCATGGTAAAAAAATTTTTTTTACAACTACCTATGTGTGCTGAGGGGTTCAGAATTTGTTTTAAATTATCTAAATGGTCTTTGTGTTCATTTCATTTTACTGTTTGTTTTCATTTTTCAGTTAAGTCATCTTTAATAATTTTTCAAGTATTAAAAATATTTATCAAGTTAGAATATCATACATACTTTATTTGTGATGGAAAGCAGACTAAAGTTAAACAATAAGTTAGTCATCCTGTTGGCTATATTACTTATGATTTGGATGATTTAATATTTAACACTTAACATAACAATAGCTACAATACTTCATTTTCAAAATTTACTTTTGTTTTATTCCACACACACATACCCTATACCATACTGTTACAAACTGGCATTATTCATCTCTGTGCTTATTTTTTAGCCGCTGTAGTTAATTTCTGATTTTGGCCTGAAGTTCATTTGTATTATTTTTCATTGATTGAAAGTTATTGAAAATTAATTTGTTTATAGGGTAAAAACAACATATTTCATTATAAGCAAGAACAAGCACAAAATGATTTAATGTACATTATTTCTAAACAGAAACAAACCACTATTTTTGTACAGTAAAACCAAACTTTTTTGTATAAACCATCATATAATGTTTTCCTGCTATTTAAGAATTTTATAAACTTCTATATAAAAAGAAATTAAGTGGAAATTTTATTCATTATGGGATATTAATAATAACCCTAATAAAGATTCGAATCTTGCTAGGTATTAGATAGTTTGTTCACCAGTGTAAGCTGACCGAACCTGAAGATGCACATGTAAAAGTGAATTCAGTTTAACAATAAATAAAGCATTAACATTTGAAAGATCGCACTGCCAGTACAACAGTTTAATTTACTGTAGCCAGTTGGACCCAAATATTGCAATTCTGTGCTGTGCATTTTGAATAGTAATGGTGTTGTGGATATAACTTAGTGTAAATGTACATACAGCATTTTAGTTACTTAGTATTAT
Organism: Limulus polyphemus; assembly: GCF_000517525.1. Classification (NCBI taxonomy): domain Eukaryota; kingdom Metazoa; phylum Arthropoda; class Merostomata; order Xiphosura; family Limulidae; genus Limulus; species Limulus polyphemus. The sequence continues at coordinate 510,753 of NW_013665948.1, read as the reverse complement.
TTATCCCCCAAACGCACACATCAACTATATGGTATGCAAGTATGGAGTTTTCCCATTGGGAGGGAGGGTCTTTTTATGCTGGTGGCCCAAAGTTACAGTATTTACTGTAATGTGAGAATGCATATAAATGTGGATCAAAACGTTTTTGACCAAGATCACTGAAACATAGAAGATGCTGTCCATAGAAAACTAAGTCCTTTTATTGGTTTGTTCAAATGATTGAAGAGAACTAGCAACAATCAAATTAATATTTTCTCACTGTCTTGTTATAAACTTACATTGTTAACAGATGACAGAGGGAAATATAAAAAAAGCAGAATATTTGGTATTCGTTTAATTTTGACTTTAGTATATTAAAAATATGGACAACATTGTGTGACAAATATTTACAGTAAAATTGGACAGTGTTTTAAAACTTACCAGGTGTGTGGCCTCCCTCTCTCTCTCCGTATTTATTTGATTTGTAATGCTAGGAATGAATCGTTTTGCTGAATTTCAGATAAAGGAAATTTTACGTTTTCTAACTTCTGGTGGTTAGTTTTTAGACAAAGTTTTACCCATATATTTTTCTATATAACTATAATTTAAGACTATAATATAACTATAATAGACGCATTTAATACTGAAAGTGCATTGCTGTTGAGCAAGTAAGGATTTTTTTTGTCCTGGAGGGTTTTTTACTGATGTGGTGGTGTGCATAAATAGTTCTCTCACGATAAATTTCACATTTTATTGCTATAAAATTGCATTACTGTACGTCCTGTCGAGCATTCGTTATTTAATAGTAATGAAGAGAAACGAATAATGAATTGATGTAAATTGTGTACGGGGGCTATTGTAAAGATGTCTGTACGTACGGTATGCAGGCAGTTTTAACTTCAACGTTTTATAGACGTGCGTATATGTAGGTGGTGCTTTGTAATGTTAAAATTAATCGTTGTTGTTAAATAAAACTTAATATGAAAATCACACGGACACACAACTGTCAATAGAAATATTTGGCTGATTGAATTTTTTTTTATGGTACGATCATAAGACCTAGTTTGAGATCATTAATTGCATAGATCACTGCTGCCGCCCCCAAGTGGCTCAGCGATAAGTCTGTAAACTATTAACGCTAAAAACCGGATTATGTTGCTCTTGGTGGGTACAGCTTAGACTGGTTTGTACTTGTATGCTCTTGATGTAAACATGCCTGAAGTAGTGAAATCTTATTTTTCAGTAGGAATAAAAATTCAGCAAAATTAATACGTGTTTGTTTGTTTGTTATTTTTCCTGAAAGTTTACTCTAGATGTCTTTTCTTTTTCAAAAGCTTTTGGTTTATTTGAAGTTTGGGTTTCAGTTCAGAGAAACTGAGCTAGTTTTGAGGCAACTTTGGGCTGTAAACGCTGTAGAAATCTGGCATCAACATGTAATAGTTAAAGAAATTTACAAGAAAATTCCGACTTTTTTTTTTTTTTTTTTTTTTTAAAAAAAAAAAAAAATTT
>NW_013665948.1:486975-508859 GCF_000517525.1 Limulus polyphemus | reverse complement strand
TTTGGGTGGTAAAGATGTAAGAAACTGGCAAAAAAAAGATAAAATTAAAAAAAATTTAAAAAAAAATCCTTTTTTTTTTTTTTTTTTTTTTTTTTTACAAGATAAACAAAATGCTAATACTTTATTCTTAGAATTTTTTTAAACTTTAAACCAGACCATACGTTCATAACTTCATCTTACTGGCATTATCGTAAAACAAGATGTGCTTTCTTCATAACAATCAAAATCCATTTAAATTAACATGTACACGTTACTTAACATATATCTCTGAATCATTCCTTACTATAAACATATTTGTAAGCTTCGAACTCAATACCCATATAGTTTCCAATATTTGAATCGTCTTCATCTATCACGGATTCATTGTTTATTTTGTGTGGCTTCGGTACCATGTCTGTTGTAATGGGCCTCAGAGGGCTTATTGGAATTAATTTCATCATCGGTACATACATCGACGTACTGTCCGAGTTCTGGTGGTTTACTTTCTTTCAGATACTCGTGTTTTTTCAGACAGAATATGCATTTTGTTTTCCTATTCTTGATGGTGTTAATGTTTGTTTATCTCTGACGAGATGACCTAACCTTTCGAAAGTACTCGGGTTATAGGTTTTTTTTTTGTCTTTGAACCTACGTTTTCTTAACACCATGAATTGATATTTGCAAGGTGATAACTAACACACTGACGATAATATATCTTTGAAATAAGATTATAGTATAACACAACGTGTGTTATGATGATAAAGTTCACTATTAAGAAAGACGCCGGCTATTTTTTAAGAATCTGGCGCTGTTTTAAGCTTTATCAATGGACTTTTAAATATTTTTCAAAGTAACTGTGATATTAGAATAAACTTTTAATGCTGAACTAAGTGTAATCAGAAATTACTAATAATAGACATGTCGACATATGGATTATTAAATAATTGACATTTGTTAGGGTTCGCATAAAACATCCGATAAACCCGACTCGTATAGGCTTCACTTTGTGTCCAAAACAAAATAAAACTGGCCAGGTATTCGGGCTCACGGACTATAAACAAGTATTATGATGAAATATTAGACATTTGAGGGGATTTGTAAAGCTTATTCATCTCGTAAGTTTCTAATTCTGTGCAAAATTCGAATTTTCCATGTTGTAGATTTGCTGGCCTAAAATTGTATCTAGTGAGAGTGTTGACGTATCATAAACGGTTCCTTAGGCCTGATAAGGACAATGCAGCAAAAATAGGCCTAATGCTTGTCGTTCGGGTGCAAGACCATGTTATCACTGAATTACCATTCAGTCTGTACTTCAAAATCCGCGTTTCGAATCAATGTCGTTTCTAGTTTTTCTTGTCTTCTATTCTGGTTTCGATTGCAATACTTTTCAAATTGATTGAATTACTTTTGAAATAATACTGTAATTTTTATCTGTAGCTGAAACATCGTCGTTAATTGTGACTGATGATGAAGATATAAATCCGGGACATCAGGCAATATATAAACTTGTTTGTTTTTTTCATATTGCAAGATGTCTTAAAACACTCCAGTCTGCACTTTTTTCTCCGAAAGGAAAAGGGACAAACTTTAGCCTTGGCTTTAAAATTTGGGGATGAAAATTTGTGTGGGATGAACTGCAAGAGAAACGTTAGTATTTGATAAAGATTTATTGGGCACAACCTTCCATAGTAATTAATGTCTGCCTGTATTAGAATTAGAAATCCTTCTACGATTGTGAAAAATTTGTGTTATCTGCTAGTTGGTAATGGATGTCACAGTATAGCAGGTTAAAATTGGTATTTTTGGTTATTATATATAGTTTATATTTAATAATCTAAATGATATATGTTCTAGATAGCCACGCGCCACAATTTATGTTTATGAATTTTAGCTAACTCCAGTATTTTAAATGTTTGCGAGTACCTTGCCAAGTGTTATTCATTTTTGGACTCGTTGCTCATAATGTATCATTTATATGATTGTCAAAAACTGCAGTAGTATGTGTAATAACAAGAAACAAAGCCACTGAAGGATCTCGGTCAGGGTGGACCTGACGTGACCTAGTGGTTTAGAGTTCTTGAACTGTGAATATGGTGCGCGACAAATTGCTGCCAAAAACGAGATCCGCACTTAAGCACTTTGAAATCCCACTATTCAATCAGACAAAAGTTGCTGGTGAGTGCTGTAGTAGCCTTCCTTCTAGTTCATTACCTCAGAATTAATTATGTCTATGTGCAGACAATCCTTGTGTGGCATTGTGCAAAATTCTGAAACAGTCTGTCTGGGAATACGTGAAGACTTTACATATTGCACTTAGGATACTGCCAGTTTCTTTTTATTGAAATATTTTCTATAGTTATGATTGCAGTAAAATTACACGGCCACGTGTTGTTGTTTTAATATTTCAAATATTTTTTTTTATTGACATTCAATTGTACGATTTGTTTCTGATGTGTTGAAACAATACTGCCGGAAGAAATGTTAGGAATGATTGACTCCATTGTTTCTTACATCCATGGCCTGTAAATAACTAGACCGATGTCACAGGAACACCTGTATTGTATGTAATAGAGGTATTTTGTGCGTCTGTTATTAATTTAAAACTAAAATGTAAAGAAACAAGTTTTATGGATGTGTAATAGAGGTTTAAACATTCCGACAGTTGATGATAATCATGCACTTTCGTATGTTCATGTCGCTTGAAATATATTTCTTGATAATTAAGATGAAATTACGAAATTCATAATTATTAAAGTTTACGCATTTCTGTTTTTAACGTCATTGAGATTGGGGAACACAATGGAATAATGAAAATTCCACTCATTATAGCCCCTGAATAAGCATTATGGTTTACAAAGGATTACATGGTTGTAATAGTAACACGTTTTTATAGTGATGAAACGTTCGTTATTTAGTTTTTGTTACTTGACAAATGAATTTACCGTCAAAACTTTTAGGTTTCGATAGAATATCTTTACTGCCCCTTAGTAATGCTAAAAACATTTATATATTTTAGAAGCTCTGGAGTTTCCCGTTAAGCTTGGCAGATTAACAATGAAAAAAAAGTGATTTCATATTAGTCGTATAACATTGGCTTCAGATTATTTCAAGTTTCTACAAAAGACAAAATACTTATATACTGACCAATTGCACTGCTTTAAGTGTTGTGGTAAATTTTCTGTAGGGAGGTTTGCAACTAAAATTAATTGAAAATACACTGAAAAGAAGCATTGATTACTGAAGTTCATATACGTTTATCTTTCTTCTTACTTCCCGTTTTTACCTCTGATGAAGGAAAGTTGTACCTTCCAAAAATGCTTCATTGTCGTTAAGTATGTTTCAAATTTATTGTAACTTTACTATACCTGGTGAAAATCTAAACTAGTCGAATTAAAACTTTCTGCTTTATGAGTCTGATCCGTTTTTGTTTTTTAATCCTGTAAGATACTTTGAAATGATACAGGCAACATCATTTATGTTAATGGATGGTGTAAATTTTCCACCAAGAAAGAGTTGCTCAACACTCAGTTAAGCATCTCTTGATAACTGATTTTGCGTGTCTTTGCGTTCTGTTTCATAATTGACATGTCTTGGAAGCCCCCGCTAATTCTGAATTACACTGCTTTGTTCGATGATTTTAGGATTGAGTACAGTTGGACCACTAACAACTCATTCATTCTTGATTCACAATACACTGCCTGACATGGTCTGGTGGTTAGAGTGCTCATCTCGCAATCTGCGGGTTAAAAGTCTGACTTCCTTGTTGCCCTTTCAGCTTTGGGGGCGTTGAACTGTGACAGTCAATTTTACTATTCGATAAAAGTATGCCTAAGAGTTGGTGGTAAGTGGTGTTTACTAGCTGCTTCCCTCTAGTCTTCATTTCAGTTAGGGACAATTAGTAGATGGCCTATGAAATTCAACAAATGAACACACGATCACAAAATCATTGTGAGGTAACTTGACAACAGAAACGCCAAATATATGTTGTTCACCTATTCATACATTCGTCCAGGGATGGAGTGAGTACCTGCATCTGAAATAAAATATCGAAAAAGAGATAAAATCGGAAAATGTTAATCTGTAATCGATATTCTAGCGTGTTGCGGTATTCAGTTTTCATTCATTACATTATTAAATCATTCTACATAGAGGTTGATGTAAAGTTGTAGCTATAAGCTGTAGATATCTATTAGACTAGTTAATACTATATTATCAGTTAGGGACAGATGCAAAATAATGACATTATCTCTCTCAAGATTAAATATCAAGTACCAGTAAAATGTATATTTGACGCACAAGGGCCTGTTGAACTCGCCTATTGCTGCCCCTAGACACTAAAGTGATTGGTGTGGATCACCTGTGGTCGTATAAGACTTATCTTCGCAAATCCCTGAACCAGTAGCGCCAGAATTGCGTTGTTTGTTGTCTTAAGTGGGGAACCATCATTATGGAGGCGTCATAATTAGGCCTAACCGGCCAGTGTCAGCAACAGCCTAGCGGAAAATTTCCCGATCTCCCAGTAGGCCAGTCTCCACTATATACAGCACTTTTGATAGTGTTTATGGAAATACTTAACTACAAAATGCGCAACTGGTAATTTACAGTAACGCATTGATGTTTCTACCACATACACATCGCCATTAGTATCTCAGCTAGAAGCGGAATGTGTACATTTTTTACATTGGTCGTTTTAAAATTTGTACTCCATTTCACCATTTTACATTACATATAGTAGTTTTGGGTGTTCAGGATCCACCAACTTTCTAACTGAATGAGTTATCTTTTCACTAACCATTTTCATTTGATGCGTTCGAATGACATTGTGATGGAGTTTGCAAACACATTTGTCACATCTATAAGCTCACTGTAGAATAAAACCGTATATTGTAAGTGTACATTGTAAATTGATCGTAACCTGTTTACTTTTGTATTTTATTATACTTAATTCAGCAAGTAAGATCCGAGTCTTATTTAAATCTTCGTGTGTTGAAGTGTTATTTATTTAGTTGAACTGGGCATCCTTTTGTCAGATGATTTTAATTAGTTATTTTATCTTGCTTGTCCTGTCGATTGAAGGAGATTGACCTAGTTTGGCGAGTGATGCATTCAATAATGGAAGTTTTGTTTTGGAAGACGTATTCTGATTCTTTCCCTAACAGATTTTCATGAAGTAATTATTCGACTTGCGGAGTGTATAATTGCCCGTGGATAATTCTGAAATATGTTATTAATTAAACAAAAAATCAAGAAGACCGGTTGAAAGTACTTTCTTTTACCAATTATGAAGTAAAACTATAAACTTCAATTCATGAGTATGTTGTTGTTTTTAATTTGCAGTTAGTCAGCCCAGTAGCAATGATTGCCCTGCTTAAAGCTTTGTTTTCGTTAAATAGTCATCATATCATTGATTGCTGTATTTTTAATGCGCTCTAACGTTTTCCACCGACGAGAAGGAGCCTCAGGTAGGACATAACCAAATGCTACTCATAAGTAAATAGTACGGCATAGGTTGGAGTACAGGAACTTGCATAACAATAAACCATATGGTATGATCTATTTGATGGGTGAAGAAGACATAGGGCCTTATGTAAAACTCAACTATAGTATATTATTAATATTATTGCAGAATTTTTCAGAACTATAACTGATGAAATGTAGATCCTTTTACATCTTTGTTTCATCTGTATTTTGTATTTATGGCAAAGCTACTAAGATTATCTGCCGCGTCCATTCTTTTGAACTGAGCAGTGGTAAGGCAGCCAGTCAGCAACACCATAAGCCATCTACGCTAAGGGTTTAACTGTCAATCTTATAACGCACACACTACTTAACGACGCTAATCCACACTCAAATTTTCTGTTTTATACACGAATGTATACAAAATGGCGATGACAAATAACATGAAATCCAGCATATTGCACACTAGTAAGTAATGATCTGACCTACTGACAAACAAACATTATTTCATCTTGAGTCATTCCGTAAGGTTTACCGTAAAGATAAAAAATGCTTCATTTATTCATCCCTAAATTAATGCTCTGTGGTATTTTTAAACTAATTTTCATACACATTACTATTATAGAACAGGATGTAACATTAAGTGTGGTTAATTGAAAGCAAAATTGGAAACTTGGAATGAGAAATATTTGTACCGTAGATGCAATGTAAGCAAACAGCATCGAAAACATGGTCACGTGTTGTTGTTCTAATATTTCAAAAGTACGGCCACGTGTTGTTGTTTTAATATTTCAAATATTTTGTAATTGACATTCAATTGTACGCTTTGTTTTTGATGTGTTGAAACAATACTGCCGGAAGAAATGTTAGGATGATTGACTCCATTGTTTGATACATCCATGGCCTGTAAATAACTAGACCAATGTCACAGGAACACCTGTTTGCTCCATCACCAGTTCAACTAGTAGTAGCGTATTGTATGTAATAGAGGAATTTTGTGCGTCTGTTATTACTTTAAAGCCAAAATGTAAAGAAACAAGTTTTATGGATCTGTGTAATAGTTAATAATAGGGCTGTATAAACATTCCGACGGTTGATGATAGTCATGCACTTTCGTATGTTCATGTTGCTTGAAATATATTTCTTGATAATTAAGATGAAATTACGAGATTCACAATTTATTAAAGTTTACGCTGTTGGTTTACGTTTAATATATGTTAACGCCGTTCGCAAGTGCAAATAACATTATATTGTACTGCTTGCAAATAGCATATCGCCATAGGCTTTTGGTTGTCATGAGTCCAGCCTAGAGCATGAGACGTAGGTATTGACTCATAAGCCTTCTGGTGAGTTGTTTTGTATAGATATACCCCCCCCCCCCACTTCTAACTTAAAGTTCTTAATAGGTTAATTAACAAGAAAGGATACAAAAATAATTATTCAAATGTAATTTTCATTACATTCATTAGGCCTAATTATTTTCGATGTTTCGACAGATTTAATATTTTTTGATAAATATAAATGTTAGTATTATTACAACAAACTATCAAATGTAGACATTGAGTGACACTTTTTGGAGACTTTTTTTTCATAGGAAATTGGGAAAAAATGATATTATCATTGGGGTTCATAAGTTAAGCATTGTAATTGGGGAACTTAACGGGATCATGAAAATTCCACTCGTAGTCCCTGAATAAGTATTATGTTTTATCAAAAATTACATGGTTGCAGTAGTAGCTCATTCTTCATGACGATGAAAAAGTTCGCTCTTTAGAGTTTTGACCTCAAGTGGAACAGGGGAATGTCTGTGGACAAAATGGGTTTCGACATCCGTGGTGGGCATAGCACAGATAGCACATTGTGTAGCTTTGTGCTTAAATGCGAACTTTATAGAGCTTTTGTTACTTTGGAAAATAAATTTATAATCAAAACGTTTCGCTTGTTATAAAACTCCTTTATTACGATAGAGAGAGAGGAAAAAATAAAAGCCTTAACTGTATGACTGTTGCCTCCTTCTGGTCGGGAGTAATAAACTAGTGAAGTTATGCCTGAACTTAGGCTTCTCTGATCTGTATATTTGAATATGGTGTTAATAGGAAAAAATAGAAATTGTATCACGAACTTTTAAATGGTAAACGGCCCTTGCTTTTTTGTCGTTAGAAGTTCATTTAAAGTATAACTTGAGATAAGGCTTTTGCTCACATGTGGTGTTTGGTTTAGAACCATCCTTTTGGCTCACCTGTAGACCAGTGTTGGACGTTGTAAATTAACTTTCATGTATATATACTTGTGTTTTCTAGACTAAAGCTTAAATTAAGCAATTGCGCGCTATAGAACTTTAAAAATAATTCCAAATTTGTTGATAAACCAATAAAATGGGAAGTTTTGTTAATGCCAAAATTGGGACCATTGAATAAAGGTATTTTAAGACTTACTGGTATAGCATTTTCTTACGTTCATCATTGTTATTTTTGATTATTACTGACACTTCTAAGCACTGCTTAATACTATTAAAGCACACCAATAGACTAGGACTATCGTGTATATTCAGTACACAGAATTGATTTCATCATTTTCATGCATATGTAAGTAAATACTACTGGATAAATTAATAAAAAAGGTTATGAATCAGCATATCTGCTTTTCTGAAATGTGTAGTAAATGCCTAGACTTAAACCAGTGAAATAATGCCTGAAATATAAATTTAATCTTGCATCACAAGGCCTAACGTACTGAATAGGTATTGGTGGAAGATACCAAACCGAATAATGTTACAGAGTTGTGTATGTTAATATTGATTTTTGCTGTCATATTTTGCTCCCTCATAGTTTGTTTTTATTAAGTTTTATAACGTTTTTGTTTCTTGTAGCACGTGTAATGATCAGTTGTATATGTTACGTACAGCTGTTGTCGCGATTAGGATCTAAGGTATGGTACAACGTACTAAAGAGTTGGCCAACTTCACTGGAATGTTTCTTTCAGAATATCCACGTACACTGCCCTTCCATGTTGTGCAGATACTATTGAACTTTGTGGAGTCCACTGTAGAATATATAACCACCACTCGCCTTATAAAAAAAAAAGTCCTCGACCAATTTTTGTAGTACTCGGGTTAATTTGAGACCATTCCTTCTTCAAACAGTTGAAACGTTGAGATCCATATGTTGGATGAGATGTTTTGAGAAAGCAATAGCAAAAGGTTGGTACGAAGGCTTACAAACCAAACAATGGTGAAATTCTCAACGTGACAGGAGGCACTGCTCTGTTTAGAAGAGTGCTCACTCGCATTATTGAAAACCACAATAAACGGAACAAACTTTCAGAAGTCTGATATAAGACTGAGAATATCTCTAACATCAGACTTCTGACAGTTCCGTTTACTGTGGTTTTTCACTAATTGATATACACGATAGTGTTCGCTTATCATTATTGCTCACTCGCATGTCCAAAACGCTGTCATGTTTCTTGGAAGGTGTCCTTTCACGATGTATTGATACTTTATAGCATTTAGGCATGGAGACATTTCACTCGTGCTTCCTACAATATCTATACAGAACGTGGACTACTTCCATAGCACCACCACCATCTAGTCTGGTTGCTAGTCTCCAAATTCAGATCTAATCATCACTTTTGAAAAAAAAAGAGATATGTTCTCATCGCTTCACAGTATCTTTGAACAGTTAAACTAATATTAGTGCTTCTGATATCAGGCCAGAGTGGATGAGAAATGTCATTTGCGATAAGTTGTTTTTCTTTCTCAACCCTTACAAATTACATAGTTTGGTCGTTCCTGTAATGTCGTACAGTTTCGTATACGATAGAGTTTACGTGGTTAGTCATATCGCTTATTTCATGAACTGACTGACTTGCCACACATTTGGCATTTAGAACTACCTCTCGGATTCTGATTATTTATACGTTTTTATTCTGCTGACATTTCAACTTCAGGACGTTGTTGTATTTCCTTATGCTAGTGATGGGCAACCTAGAATAATCTGCGGGCCACACGGTACTCAAATACCTTCTAGGAACCTCACTTTAACCAGTCATAAACCAAAAATGATATATTTTAGGATGCAGAAGAAGAAAGAGACTCGGGTTAATCCCTAGGCCAAGCATGCAGGTTACCTGTTACTGTATTATATTAATGGGGATTTAAATCGTCACAATGGTGGCGACAAGAAAGATCTTTTAGTTACCGCGTGATAACATCATGGATAAGTAGACGTTGTTGATGAAAAGACGAGAGTTCGTTTGCCCTTCAAGTTCACATTGATATCAGTGTAATAAGAAACAAGATGTACTTCATAGTTTCCAAAAGGAATAAGAAAAGTTGATTCATTGAATCACACAAAAGAATTAATGTGAAATAACAAACCTTGAAACAGTTACTCTTGTTGTGGTATAACTGGCAGCACAATGGAAATTGTAAAAGATCATATTTTGAAACAAAAATCGAATATCGTGTTTCTGTTTTGCTCGGGGTGTCTAGACATTTCTAGCAGTGTGGTGAAATGTTAACAATCGTATTTCAGAAAACTTGGTAAATTGTACTGTAATAAGATTTGGATATATTAGTTTGCTTATATTGTTTTCGCCAGTAATTAATGTTCTTTATCTTTACTGTCCGTCCGCTGATTTAGACGGGTGTGTTTAAAATCAATGGCTTGTAAACAGGAAATAACGACAAGTTTATTGGTCCAGCCCCAGGACTAATAAACATATGTAACTTTGCGGGTATTTTGAGACGTATTTTCAAGAATTCGGTAAGGTCTTATACGATACCATTTGAAATTAACCATCTATAGTGATATGGTGAAAAACGCTATTTTTGTGAAAACAGGACGCTGATGTACAGACTACGTTGAATATATTTATTGCGCTTTCAGTTACAATTTTTTTTTTCAGATTTGCATTGTACAGGTAGCCAACTGCTTAAGTCTGAGGAAGTAGTTCGTTCGTTCTGTAAATGCGTATTTTTGGGAGTGTAACTTCACATTGTTTTCACTGCATTTCAGACCATTCGTAGCTTTGTTGCATACCGTCAGTGGTCGTTTGAGTTAAACGAAATAATCTTAACCGAACCCCCCCCACAGTTTAAATGAAATGTATATTACCATAAGGTTGAAACGTAAATGAGTACAGGTGATTGTATGTGATGCCGAGCATGTTGTTCTTTCAGCTTTGGTGCAGTTATAATCTGACGATCAATCCCACTATTCCAATTCTTAACCCTACTCTTTACCAAAGGAACACTGGGATTGGCCGTCAGATTTTGAACTGCCGACCATAGAGAAGGCAACCGGCTGGTAGCACCCACCGCCTTCTCTATAGCCGGCAGTTCAAAAATAGTGACGGCGGCAAATAACCTTGGGTAGTAGCTTTGTAATAAGCACGTGTTTGTGTGCTTATAACGCTACTACATCTACAAATGTGCGATAGGTAAAGTTGAAATGTACAATGTATTCAGCCGTTGATTCTTTATGTATTGTCGCTATATTGCTTGAATTCGATGATGATGGCGACTTTTGAGTTAGTGCAGAATTTTTAGGTATAAACGACTTGTTAAGCCCTTGTTAATTTTCATAGTTTTGCACAAAAAATAAACAAAAATCTGTGCATACACCAAGTAGTCTGTCAGTTTTTAGCAATTCGACAAAGTGATATTTGTGATTTCTAGTACACGGTTGTGTTACACTTTTCGGTTTATTCTGACAAACTTTTAACGCTTGCTTTTATTCGATTTGCTTACGTTTTTGCATCTTGTAGTTTTCGCTGACAAGTTAAACGAACAGACCCCCCCCCAAAAAAAAACATATATGACACTGTGTGTAAGTATTATTTATAGGCATTGCCACGTGTGGTGTGAAATTGAGTGATATTTAATTCTTTCTTTACTGCAAGATTTCTTGTGTCCTACTGTTTATTGGTGGTTCTTAGTTTTCTGGGACTTACTTCCATGTACATTTTCATCTTGTGTGTGTTTGTATATAACCTTCAGGTTAGGTGAACATATTCTGAAACTTTGGGCTAAAACATTACCTGTCCGCTATCAATCCTGTTTGTACAAGTTACACAATCACGATCATTCATGACTGTTTATGTCATCTGTGTGACAGTCACTGAAAGAACTACCAAGAAGCTTACGTGTGGGAAATTATTTCGGTGCAGAAAAAAGTTACCTTACATCTAAATGATGAAAGAGGTTGAAAGTGCCTAATCCACTCAAGGCCTAACAATACCTAAAAGCAATTAGGCATTCTCTCTCTCCGTAACACAATAGGTTAATAGATACACTCGTTTGATCCACTTTGTAATTATCTGTTTTTTTTGTTTGTTATTTTGTAGCCACAGGGATGTATGAGGGTGTAAGAGGTCAGAAGTACCTGATCCGCCTATGCCTAACACATTATCTGAGCATGAGCTAGGCATTATCGTTCTACCAGTATAGTAATAAACACTACTCTTTTATTACGTTAATTACATACTTCGTATTGTTTACGTTTTTCAATAATACAAATTCGATATGACTAATACGTCATTAAAAACTTGCCCAATACTTAATAACACTAGTATTTCCTTTTATAAGCAGAATACATCTTAAATTTGTTAATAAGATATTCTTACAGCACATGAAAACATGTTCTTGGTTTTAACATAATACTTGATTTTAAGTTATCATATGGGCTAATGTGATAAACTAATGAATTAGAAACCGAATTTTGTAGACGTGAATATCGTATGAATACATCCGATTTGTGAATAAACTAATGAGCATCCTCATAGTGTATAAATTTCGTACACCTTGCATTCATAATAAACGTTTTAAGGTTAACACTTGAAAATGGGATTTAATTTCAAAAGAATAGCGCAGTGTGTACAATTTCCCATTTTTCAGATTTTTGTTAAGAGATAGTTAACATTTTTTTCAATTTTGTAGATATCAAAATTGGTTATTAATATCACATTCGGGTTATTCTCCGTCCCTTACCTAGGTTGTTTTCGCATAGGCCGAAGGCAGAATGTGTAAAATAAATATATTGACGAGGATCATTCCGTGTAAACTAACTTGAATAATCTACAAACAGTATAGCTATTTTTTATCATTTGAATTGTACTTTATTTACTCAACTTGTTTTTCTAAAACTGTTGGCAGTTTTGACTTGTGTTTATCTAAGGCAGTAGAGAGACAATTTTTAACACTAATGAAGATTTCAATAAGCTGCTTGTATGTTATTTAGTTGACGTATTAGGTTAAAACTTAGTAGTACTCTAATCGGACTTACTGCAGTATAATTTCTTTGATTGATAAGCACAAAGCTATACAATGGGCTGTCCGTACTGTGCCCATCACGGATATTGAAACCCAGTTTTTAGCATTGTAAGCTTTCGGACTTACCGCTGAGTCAATGGGTGCGGGGCGTGAAATATAATAAACGAAATTTTGGTTCCCGTAAATCATTATTGTATAGAATAATTCTACACAAACGAGTTTCTTTAAACTTGCTTTAAAATATTAAGCTTTGTAATAGATAAGATTGGTTACTGTATCCGTATCCTAGAAATTGGCAACAAGATAGTTACAGCTGTTGACATACCTTGTTACTCCCAAGTGATTGATAATACTAAATACTGCTTATCACATAGAGAAACATAAGCTAAATAATTTAGTGTCAGTAAAGGTTACTCGAATTTTAGTTACCATAATGACAAAAACATCCTTTTATGTTAAATGTATGTGTGTGTGTTTTATATTGTAGTGGTAGAAGTTTATATTTAGATTTTAACCCTTCGTTTGTGGCTTGTGTAAACCTACCTACCACCCCCCATGCACAAAGGTTTGCGAATTTTTGCGGCGGGCCACTCAAGATGTTGCGCGCTAAATGCTTGCATTATGTGATGACACCCCAGCATGGCCATGTGGTTAGGGCACTCGACTCGCAATCTGAGGGTCGTGGGTTCGAATCCCACCAAAGATGATCGCCCTTTCAGCAGTGGGGGCGTTAGAAGTGACGGTCAATCCCACTATTCGTTGGTAAAAAGAGTAGCCCAAGAGTTGGCGGTGGGTGGTGATGACTAGCTGCCTTCCCTCTAGTCTTACACTGCTAAATTATGGACGGCTAGCGCAGATAGCCCTCGTGTAGCTTTGCGCAAAATTCAAAACAAACAATATGATGTCAACCGCACTTGAAGAGTTAAGATGTAGTATATTGCAATTAAAAGTTTTCTGTTAGTTTTAGTCAGAATCCTGCAATTTGTTTGTAACCTTTGAGAATGAAGGTAACAAGTTTAAATTATTTCCATTGTAAAGTTGATTACTTAGGGGTTTTTCAGGCTCATGTCATTCTTTTTTAAATCCAAGAAGCCAGGGGTACTTGTACTTAGCTCTATTTAAAGTAAAAGTGTTTTCTTTATAGACTTCTTAAAAAAAAAGATTAACTTTATGATCGGTCTAATGCTGGCATTTCCTTTCTCCAAAAGTATATAGTCAAGTGAGCTTGTTCGCAAAAGTTAGTAAAATTGACTCGCATAACACGTGTTGGTAAGAAAAATAGTGTCATTAACAAATCAAATAATATAATGTGTTATCACCAGTATATTATTTACGGACATTCTCATTTTCTGTTTTTACAATACAGGTTTTGGACAATTCTATAGTAGTGCTTGTTTTATTCTTTAACTGTGTTTTGGTACCTTCGATTTACTCTTGTCACAACTTATGACATGGTACCCTTAAGTAATATACATTAGACAAACATTTGTTAAAATATAAACTGTGTATCACTATAAATTGTTTGAGTTATTTATTGGTTTTAATGAAAGTAAGGCGAAAGAAGAAATGGAACTTTATATTTTGATAGGATATGGTGTAAAAGTGTTCTCTCATTCAGATATATGAATTATTTGCAGTAATAGTCCTTGAACCATATGTGTGTTTGTGTATACATTGTAGTAATTACACTAAACAAACGTAGGACTGCATAGAATTTGAAGTAACTTGTAACTTGAAGTGAATTGTAAATGATTATTTTGTTTTCATTTTCATTTTTTTAGAACAGAACTGTGATTGTGATCCTTCGCATATTTTTAAAATCAGTTTATGTGGAGCCAGACTTTTAGAATATTTTATTTTACAACCTTATTTTTTGAAAGATTAAAGATAAACATACATTTCATTGTCAAAAAGGCCATGAAATAATGTTTTTATAACAAACTAGCGTACAAAATTAGTATGAACTGTCTCGAGCATTGCAGTGACAGTTTATTATCGTACTTCTGTGAACCTTGTAAACGTGAGGAACTCAACGCACTTCTGTACGCTTAGGCCTGGTATGACCTGATAGTTTGGGGCTCGACTCGCGATCTACAGTTGTAGGATCAAAATCTCTCATAAAACATACTAGTCTTTTCAGCTGTGGGGTGGTTATAATGTCAATCCCACTATTCGTTGGTAAAGAGTATCCGAAGAGTTTGTGGTGGCTGGTGACGACTAGTTGTCATCCTTATGTCGGCTAGCAAAGATAGTCTTCGAGTAGCTTTGCGCGAAATTAAAAAAAATGAACCAAATCTCTGAGATAATTATTGGAAAACAAATATTAAACCGTTTGCTATGGATGAGTAATGTTCACGAAAACTTCTTTGGCTTGTTGATTGGCTTATATTGGAATATCACGCAGAATTTTGCATAGGCTTTTAGATCGGTAATGTTAATTTTGCTGTTAGGCTTAACATGTAGACAGTTTTCTTATTCATAAAAGACACTAAATTTACAAATACTTAGTTGCAATAATTTAAGTGAGGCCCAGATAAAACAATGAGGAGACGTAACTCTTCAAAATGTAGTGCTCATAACAAAAATATCGTTGCATATATGCATCTACAACTTATTATGACCGCCACGTTAGGCTTAGTGTATAAAGTGTTGCAACAATGAGACAAGTTGATCCTTTAACAAATTGGAAAATAAAAAAGAACTTCTAGCCAGATAATGTTCGCATTTATACCGTTATTAATATAAAATCAAATGTTTTTACTTTAACTTGGATAAAATTCATTTATCTATTTATTTATTTATTTTCAGTCTTCTGTGAAAGGCTTACAGATGGGTGGTATGGAAATAGTTTCTGTCACAGACACAACCCCAACACCATCGACAGGAACACGGCCACGAAAGCGAAGAAGAATATGAGATAGCATATTGGTTTTGTGTCCAGCCTAACCGGCGAATGAAAAAAAAAAAGATTCACTCAGGATTAGTGAACTTGTTTGAACATTTAATTTGGAATGTACCAATAAAAAATATCATTGCTTCTTAAAATATTGTATTGAGAAAGCATAAAGTTCGTAGTGATATAAGAAGAATTGCTTGTCTCAAAATCTTTCGAGAATGTATAGATATATCTGGACGTGGAAATAATAAAGTAGTGTTCAACAGCGTGATTTAATTGTTGCTTTTCTTCACTTTAGTAGCATGTTATTACGTCAAATAATTAACGATATTGGGTGAGTACAATCTCATCTTTTCTTCATTTGTGAATTTTAAATACATATCATTAATAATTTTACTTCTTGACATGTTCATGCTATTTAAAAAAAAAACAGTACGACGAGGTGATGTCAATACATTTTTGTTTACAAGTAATGAAATATTACAACTCCCCTGTATGGTTAGTTATTAAATGTTTAGTTTAAGGAGCTAAATGGTGACTATATTCTTAGATTGATTCATCCATAAACGTACAGAGGAGAATAGCACAACCTTAAACTTTCTCACAATGGAATAACATTTGAAAAATAAAAATTATTAGAAAATACTTGGCTTTTGTAGAATAATTAGTTATATTTCATATAATGTTTTAACCAGTTAATAATATACTATATTTGCTCAATAACTTGGTAGTTATTATATACGTACCTATAACTAATACTTCATAAGAATTGCCAGACATTTTTAATTATATTTAAGCAATTTTAAAGCCTATTGCTATTGGACACTGAATTACATGACGTAATACGTCGTTTTTTCTTACCTCAGATGTTTGTGTGTTTGATCTGTGTCGTATTTTTCTCATAATTACAATAAATTGTATTATTTTCGTTATTTAAAATGGTTTGAAAGCCGTTTGCACATTTTTTTTCCATGTATGTTGATAAATAATTTTTGAATTAATGTGAAAAAAGGTAGTATTATATTATGTGAAATGGAACTGTCCAAGGTGGACTGTTATTTGGAAAGAATACGGCACTTGGCATGATCACGCGCGTGCCCTCGAGAAAAGACTAACAACGTCATTCGTGGACGAGGAAGGAGGCAAATATGGCGGAGTCATCGAAGTCTTGTGAAGTGTTATGTCTCATCACTTGATTTGTGCTACTGAAGTCTTGTACAAGTGTACTTTGAAATATTAGAATTATTGTAAGATTTACCTTATCAGTTGTTGAAAGACGTTATTATTTTAAATTTATTGTAATGATATTTAGAAAAGTAACGAAACCAGATTTGTAACTTTTGTTTCCGCATGAGCTGGGAGCTTCACTTGTCGCCCAGCTGCATGTTCCGCCATTGTGGCGAGTGAGTACGCCGGCTGCCATATTGACTTTTGTGTAGACGAAACTCATTAAGTCTTTATTTAGCTATAATTTTATTAACCCTTTGGGTTAAAAAGTAACATTTAGCTAAATTATAATATTCTTGACAATTTTGTTCAAACAAATTATCAAATTTAAGAGCGAGAGACTGAGTTTGTAAGATAGAAGGAAACCACTGTTCAACATGTCTGAGGTAGGAGGCCATTTAATTTTTTAATTGATTTGTTTATTTTTATTAATCATATATTTAATGATACTTCATTAGCCGTATATTTCGATATATTGAATTTTCATCAAATATGCGCAACCTCAACCAAAAGTTTTGAACTGTTGTGATTTCGTTTCATAAAGTAGACGTATTGTGTGTAAAGCATTTGTGACCGCTTTTTGTTTTTAGTTGTTTATTTAATTACTGTGAATATTTATTTAATATGTAAGGTTGTATTTTGTATCATTTGTCTTTTCGTTGGGTGTTGAACGGTATGATAACTTTGGTCATTTCAATTCTTAAGCTTTATTGCTTTGTTGCCATGTGGATAATGCAATGGGATGTTTATTGTTAGATTATTTCAAACACGAAAAAAATTGTATAATAATGAGTGTTCCACGTAATTTTTATCACCAAACGTTTCTTTGCATTCCTGTGTATCTCTTGCCTTATAAATTTGGAAATTTTAAGAGGGACCCATTTTTGCTACAAAACACCGAAAATCAACTTGTAATTCACCAGGCTGTGTGGTCAGAAGAATATCCTATCACAAAATACATGAAACAACACATTTTGATCATGCTAATTTGTAAGTGAAATGCTCTTGACTAATAACAAGGTAATAAACAACCTTTGCATAAGCCTGTTGGCTCTAGTTAATTTTAAGCAATACAATTACTTTTAAATTGAAATATTTGTACAGTGCATTGCCATTGCATTTAATATATTAACTTGATATAGTGGATTGGAGAACGGTCTCTTAAAAACACAAGCATATTTACTAACAAGTTTATTGCACTGGTATACAGTTATTATGGTCATAATAATTCTTTGAAGTATGAAAATCATAGTGCTTTTTAACATGAGTCATACATAAAATAATGCTTGTTCAGTTTTTAGGTAAGTGCTTTGTAAACATAGTCTGTTTAAAAATCATGGTTTTTGTAACCAAATCATGGCGAAACACTTGAAAAATTAAAATATATGACTGTAGAAACACAGTATGTCGTCTAAACTTACTAAATGTTACTGGTTATTGGCATAATGTGTTAATAAAATATTTGGTTTTCTAACATCTGACCAACTGAGATAAAATTTTATTTGGGAAAGTTCTGTTGAGTATTTAATAATTTCTAAAGATTAATACACTTTATTAAGTAACTTTTATACTCTTCTTTGGAATGTATATGAATGACTTAATGCTAAAATGTTTTGTTATGCTTAAAACACTATAATTTAGTAGACCTATATGTATGATCAAACATTAGCCTTGTTCTAATGATGATATATTTGAATATCTGAACTGTATGGTATGTAATATTTTTATGTGGAATAGCAGTTTGTTATAAGATAAGGCTATACAAAAATATGTTCAGGGGCAATTAATTTTGCAATTTAAACATTAATATCATTAAAATTACAAATATGACCAATTACCTATAGACAGACTAATATAAAGTTTGAATCTGAGACTTTTTTTTCACTAATGAAGCCTTTTAAGTAGTAATTTTAATCACATTAATTTTTCTTCTCAAATTTGTTTTTGCATTGTTACTATGCTGAAATATCTTTTTTATCTAGTGTATGTAAAAAGGTTATTTACTAATTTTTTATAATTCTTAAAAAAGCTGCACCCTTACTTTTTTTTAGCTAAATATACAGAATCTGAGATTTAACAATTGTTTTTGAGGGAAAGTGAACCATTGCAGTACATTAGACTACTAAACATTATTAAGAATTCTGTTTGCTAAGGGTGGTACAGATTGTAATATTTTTAATTACACTGAAAAATTATCAGGTGAGAATGTTACGTTTAATATTATTCTGCTTGTTTTTGAAAGTGAAAGTACTTTGGCTTTTAAGATATTTCTATATATACATATAATAATATGCCAATATCTGTATTCAGTTTTGTTACACATAATACCCAAAAACACAAGTGTCCACGCAAAAAATAATTCATCCAATAAACAAAATTTGAAGTGCAAGATTCTCATCTTTTGAGAATATACAAGAATAATGAAGATTATTTCATTTTGGAAGAAATCCTCTGAAGGTTCAAGAATGCTGAAGATGTATTTAATACTGCAGTTGCCCATTTCTCTTTTAATAGAAGTGCCATTACACTTCTGAAAGTTAAAATCACAGCAATATTATTATACTTTGAATATTTGAAATACCAATGCTACCAATACTTAGAAGAAATAAATTACCAATTAATTGTTTAGAGTAGCTGATTATTATTATTATTTTTTCATTTGTACATTTATTCAAAAGAAAGAGAGAGAAGAATATAATTTGAAATTACAATTAATCTTCAAGACTCCTTTTACAAAGTCGACAGATACTCATTGAAACTTCTTGAGATTTGTGTCTCGGGAAGGTAATAACTTAAGCTGACATGACTTAAGGACAGTAATGTTTTTTGTTAATAAGAAAGAACAAGCATCTATGTTTTACAAACTTGTTTCTAATGGAAATAATGTGTTTGAAGTATTAGGCAGGATGGGAACATTTATATACATCATAGAAGAACCAACAGAAATGAAAAGAAATTTTTATCAAATAACCACATTATTAGTGTAACATATCACTTGACCATGTTACTGTGAAGGTAACACAATACAAGTTTTACAAAATAAGTGTGGCCAAAACTCTGAGATATTTAATTAAGTTACTGTCTCCAAATCAAATAAATATTAAAATAAAGAAGTAACATTGTTAATATCAATTTATATAAAATAATTATACCAATAATAAAGAAATTAAGAGTTGAATTAAAAAAAAAGCAATTATTTGCAGTTGTTTCTTTTAACAATCACATATCTCGCATAACCATAGCTTTCAACAGCCTAACACCTCTGGGCAATTAGAGATATTTACTGATATACACTAGATAAATCTAGAGTGTTGATGCATTTTGCTTCTGACAAGATACTCAGAATGTCACTTGTAAGAGGTAATGGGTATCTTATTGGTTTTGGAGATGTAGTCCACATAGAAGAACTGGCATTTATTAGTCTTCTTCAACGTAACTACTGTAGTAGCTCGAGAAGAAGAGGAGGGCTCAAACAACCCCTTATGAAGTATTTCAACTTGATGGATGAATTAATGATATGATTTACTAAATATTTGTCTTCAGTAATGGTTTCAATGATATTCTCAGGCTTAACACTAAAAAAAAATGGCAAACTTTAATAATTTTTCATTGCCATTTATATTCAACTACTGCTTTGATAAATGTTTATTTGGAGCTACAGTCTGTAGAATGCACTTTTTTACTTCATTGACATATCAGAAAGAACATTAAACTCTTCTTTTTTATAAAATCTAAGCCATTTATACAGGGTGTTCCCAAAGCTATAATTGATTAGTATGTAATGCTGTTTACTACCTATAACTTAACCACGAAATGTCCTAAAGGTCAACAAATAATTAATTCATAAGCAAGACTCCTTTCTCCTTCATGTCATGTTGGTAAATGAACGTTTTGGTTGGTTTTTCTTAATTTGTCATTTTTCATATATAATAGAATAATTGGACCTAGTATCTATTTGGTTCACTACCCCAATATCAGTAATTTTAAGTTTTAAATTTGGAAACTTGAGTTTTAGTAATGTAATTTAGAGAGAGAATTTTATTTTAGGGGATATCAAAGCAGCCTCCTTTCATCTTTTTTCTTGTTTCCCAACTGCTATTATATTGTGAGAAACATGGCCATTATAGCCAAGGAGACAGAGCCCAACAATATCAGATGAACAACACACACACAGTTAAAATTCTTTTTTTAAATTCAGCAGCTGGAGGTATGCTGATTGATTCTTGGTTTTTTTTCTGCTTGTTCCCCTCACATTCTCCAATGACTCATTATGTCTGTATTCTTATAACACTAAACACTGGGTTTAGATACCTATGGTAGGTGTAACACAGATATCCTTGTGCTTAAAAACAAACAAATCAAAGAAATTGTTTAGCTCATCTAAAAATTACCAAATAAGCACATAAAATTATTTTAACTATGGTAGGGATCGATAAGGATTCCAAATATATTGTGTCCAAAACCACCCTATCAAATTCCTAAGTGAAAAACCGACCATTCAAAGTATTGGTTACAATATATTATTCACATATATACTAATAATACATTAAAAAGGTTGCTAACATTTCAATTCAAAAATTTCTAAAGCAGCAACTTTTTTGTCTGGTACCTACCAATCTGATCACATCAGTGAGGCTAATGCATAGATGGCTTGGATTATAGGTGCAAGATTTCTCCAGCTTACTTGACTGGTCTGTGGGTATCCGCTTTTGATATTCCAAATAAAAATCCATACACACACTCGCACACAGGATAATATAAATGGTAAACATATTATGCATATACTTGAATATCTTTTCAACCCAACGGATGGCATTAGATTTAGATGGATAGGTAGACAGTTTCTAAAGGTAATGTATATATTTATACAGGTGTTACATAAGTAAACAATTGAAAGTCTTAAAAAATTATGAATTTTAAAATGAAGTAGGGATCCTGTTATAAAAAGTATTGAAACAAGAATTAAAACCACAATCATAAGTTTATTAAATTTAATCCCTACTTTGGCAGCCTTATATAATTATCTGTAGGCCAAAGTAAGGATTAAATTTT
>NW_013665948.1:479007-486049 GCF_000517525.1 Limulus polyphemus | reverse complement strand
TCTTGTTTCATTACTTTTTATAGCAGGATTCCTACTACATTTTAAAATTCATAATTTTTTAATAATCTTGTTGAGTTATGACTTAAAAATTAAATATTTTTTAATAATACCTTTTATAGTGATAATATAAACTGAATAAAATGAAGAGATGGGGGCATCTCATCTGATTGAGTTGTTTAAAAATATTAAAGGAATTGATAGTATTCACCTATTATCTTTTATTCATTGGAATGGGGACACACACACACACACACTTCAGTTTAAGCAGTTTTACTTTTCTAAAGGATAATTGGCTGTTGGAATGGGTTGCCTTCAGATGTGGAGGATTTAGTAAATTTAAGGGAGTTTTAAAGGAAGGCTTGATAAGTTTATAAATGATCAGGCTTGGAAACTATTTCTTTTCAAATGGATTATACAGCCTTCAGTGACCAAAAGGCCCCTTGTTGTCCCTCAAATGCTAGAATTGAAGTATTTTATCCAAACATTTAAATAGTATTTGTAAATTTTTTATCAATGCTGACAGTTCATGTTTATTTTTTAATGTTTTTAATATGCTAATACTGTTTTTTAAATACTTGAACCAAATTTTTCAAAAAATTCACGAGACTTAACTAGGTTTCTGTAATTTAGATTGGTTCCCTCTAACGGATGAATTCAAAACTATGTTCATTTAACATTATTGTGTTAAGAAAATCCTTACCCTAATTCGACATGTTGTGACATTAATAAAATTGATGAAAAAATTACACTTTACTTTCTAAATCCAGCTCACATTGTAATAGTTGTCAAGCAGTTTGCTAATATAAATAGTACCTCAACCACTACTGTGTCAGTCTGAAGAGCTCACTTATTGGCCAAAAAGTCTTGTTGGCACTTGATATAGCATTTATAATGTGTTTGATAGATGAATTATATACTGAACTTCTGATTATCAGACCCCAAATGTCTCAGAAGTGGGTTGATTAATCTCTACATTTCATATAAATAAAAAAATCTCCTAAGTTAGTAGAGATGTTTTACATTAGATACACTGTTAAAACATTGATACATTGTACAGTTTTTTGGTAAAAGTTATGAATGAAAGAGAAATAATTGAAAAATGAACTATTTTTAATAAATATAAATGCAATATATTAGTAAATCAACATACAGTTTATTTACAAAAAATAAAAATCACGATTTCTTGAAGTGTGATGGGCTATGTTAAAGACTTATTACTGTGATGGGGTGGACTTCTTTGAAGGAGCAGAGGTTTTGGGGTGAGATGTCTTCTGTGAGATCAGAAGGTGAATGGATTCAATGATTTGATCTCACTGTCTATTGATTTCAGAAGTTGTGATGATGACACTGGCCTCCTGGTGAGATCTCTTGATGTGGATGGTTCTGGGGATGAATTTGGACCACTGATTGGTACCCACTTCTTTGAAGTTTCTTTTGAACATATCTGAGATTATTTGCTGCTTCATAGTCTCACATTTTCTTTAGAAAATGGTGATAGATGTGCTGCAGTTGCATAACTTCTGATATAATGTAGTATTTTCTGTGTTCAACAAACTTCAAAAATTCGTCAGTATGATCTTTTGCATCTCTCCATTTCAATTTTTCTTTAATATTCTCCCCTGTTGCTTCTTCTGAATCATAAGTGTGCACTGCTTTGGATTCTTTATCCAATCAATGATGTCTTCATCATTCAAAACTTCTGTTATGGGGCATCTTTATCACAATCTATCCAGTCTTCTAAATGTTCCTGATCCACCTCTTCTTATTTCTTATTTGTGTCTGGTGCCTTAATTCCTTTGGTATACCCTAACAATTCTTCACTGGTGTTCTTCTCTTTTCTTCTTCCTGCCACTGTTGATGCCTCAAACCTAACAAATTTCATCATGAATATTCTTAAACAGTCTATCAAAGAACAACAAATTCTTCCTCTTCTCCATCTGAAACTTCCAACATGATTGTAAGCCAGAGTTTTATGCAGGCTTTCTGGAGTGTTGATGGTTTCATTTGCTTCCAAGCTTTTACCACAGTCTAAATGACCTTCTGGATGGTGAAAATCTCTCTCTGAAATCCTTCAAATGTACCATCATGGTGGCACAGATATCTGCAGACGTTTTTCCTGTAATGTCTTCATCTATTGGTTGAATGAGAAAGGTTGTATAAGGAGGCAGGAACAAAATAGAAATATTTCCAGAACTTAATTCTTTAGCACCAGGATGAGCAGTACAGTTATACAGAAAAAGGAACTGCCTTGGTGTTCCTGGTTTTACTAGTCTTTACAAAGTGGTTTTTCCATTTCAGGCACAAAATAATGGGAGAAGTCATCTTTAAAATAACTGCTGATCCATCTCTAATTTTGGTTGATTCCAGTGCACAACAGGAAGATTACAGACATTTTGCAAAGGTTTGGGAGAATTAGATTTCCTGATGACAATCAGATCAAGTTTGTGTGCTCCTGAAGCATTAGCACAACACAGTTTGTTGTTCTTTGACTTGTTTATATCCCAGAACACAACTTTCTGGACAATGAGCCAAATTATTGGTTGTTAATATTCCCACCACAGTCCTGTTTTGTGGGCATTATAAAGTTGATCTGGTGTTGCTCAACAAACTTTGAAAAAGTCTGAATATAGTCCTCAGTGGCAGATTCATTTGAGTTTTTCTCCCCATGCAATCTTCATCTTTCTTATTCTGTGATGTACTTGAAACCTTCCCAGCTAACCTTCCTCAAATTTAGAAAACTTCAGTTTTCATTTTCTTGTGAAATTCTCTTCCTTTCTTCATTAACATAAAACCTCGAATAGGAATTCCTTTACCATTGTTTCTTTGTTTGCACTATTCTCATCAGGTGTAGCTTTCTTCATAGTTTCTTTTTACTGTCATAGTCTTTTGCTCTCCATCTGGGAATATAAATAGAGAATCCTTTGCAGCCATAGTGTCACTGCAGGTTGTCTTTCCTATTCCATAATCATCACAGACTTAAGCTTGTCGAACATAATTTTCCATCTTCCTATTAATTTCAATTTTCTGCTCAATAGTAAGTACAATCTTTTTTTTTGCACTATATTGGCTTTGTTCACTTGTTGATGCACTTGGATGGTTATTTCCTTCCATCTTGATACATTCACTTTAATATTTGTTGATAACACTGAGCACACAGATGACCAACTGCAAGGAATCAATGTGGTGGTATAACTGAGAGCAGATTGTTGTGCTGAGACCTGAATGCTTAGCCATGATTGGTCAAGATGCAACATATTGGCACCAAGCTACCGAGGTTGGGAAAGGTTGGCTAATCAGCATTTTGGCAAAATTTTATCCATTTTGTCTAATAGAAAAATGGTTGGTTAATTGTGCAGGTCAGTTGTTTGGTGGGCATATAATCAGAAGTTTACTGTACAATGTTTTTTTTTACTTTCACCAGGATATTCTTAATAATAATTCACATTTGCATTTCCAATTCTTTTATTCCACAGCTTTACCCAATTACATATAGAGAAGTTGTTTTAGCCCTAAGAATTTTAAACACTTGAATCAAATAAAATTTAATTTCTCAATGTGACAGAGATATCAAATTGAAAATTTTAAGGATATTTTAAAACTGAGTAATATTTTAGAAGCATGTCTATTTGCTTTTCAACATGTTGAAATTTTTATTTGTAGTAAGGAGATCGAAACTGCTTAAAGTATGCACGTGCAAGAACATGTCTTGAGACTTAAGCAAACTTACATTAACCATAACCAACATTTAAAAACAAAATTTCTATATCCATATTATCTCTTCTTTTTTTTACAACACCCAAAAATTCATTTGATAGCTTGAAGCTCAGTTTAACAGTTACACCTAAATCCTTTTTGCCAACAACAGTTTTCTTCTTTTGGTAAAATTGTACTTCCCAATTTCCATATCTCAAATGTTTCAAATAGCAAATCTCAATTTTTCATCTAGAGTGGCTTAATCAGTAAAACTGCCTTTGTAGCTTGTTCAGATTGGAAGTTAATACTAATTACCGTTATCAGCTAATTAGAAAATACAATACTAGAGGTTATACTGTATTGTTGAAACACTAAATAGGAAGGACTCCAAAGTAAACTTCTGAAATACCTTTATGGTTACATTCTTTCAGTCTGTGAAATACCTTAATATATTTATTAGGATTTTTTTGTGTTCATTTAGTAACTTCCTTTTGCATTTTATAAAGCATCAAACTTTGTGGTTAATCCAAAAGAAGACACTCATTCAAAAAGTAAAATTGGTAAGGCAAGAAAAAGCCTTGACTGCTGGTTATTGTTTATTTAGTTTTTTACGAGCTTCCAAGTTCATTTCAATAATCATTGCTAACAGTTTCTCTAGCAAGTGTGTACATTTTTATCATAATATTGAGCTGTTTGGTCAGAACTAAACAATGTTATTTGTAGGAAGACACATTATGCTAACACAATATTAAATTAATAAATAACGATTTGTAAGTAAAGTGAGGTTTATTGTAGAAAATATACTCTCAAAACATTTAGCATGTTTTCTGTAATAAATATCATTGTACTTGCAAATTGTTATTTGTTAATTTACTACTAAACAATGTTCTCAGCCTATTTGTATACAATGTTATACATACATACCTCCAAAGTATTAGTATGTATGTAGCTACCTTAATTTCCATATCTGTAACTGTTCCATTTTCTTCTTTTATTGAAAACAAGGATGCAAGAGAAGTGGATAATGCTTTAAATAATTCATTGAACTTTTAATTAATACTAGTAAATATACACAGAAGTTATTTGATGCATTTAGTGTAATATCTTGGATAATCTATATACTACTAAAATTCTGAGATTGTTTTTTTGCTTGTCTGTAATTAAATACAGCAAAACATCACACAATAGTGCCATATTTGTAATAAAATGAGAATAGAAACAGAATAAAACAAGTTTTGTTAAAATTGGGCCATGGGTTACCAAGTTAGTCCTGTTTTTCAGGTCACTTTTATGAAAATTTCTAGCCTGAGTAATTTTTCATTACACTACCGTTCGCGCTTTTTACGAAACTTCTTCATTCAAATTATTTCCCTGTTAATGTTCCCATCTTCATTAAAAGGCATAAGATGACAAAAACAAGATCTTGAAGAATTTCTCAATAATGTGCCTTGGTTATGGTAGGTAAAGCGAAGAAAAATTAAGTGTTACTGTTTCTTATTTCTAGAAGGTTTAAGTGGAAAGACCACAACATAAAGAACTAATTGATCACAATACCTGAACACTCTGACTTCACTTTTTGAAAAATTAAATGGTCTTTCCTTTTACTCCCGATCAACAATCAAATATTTTTTCTTGAATTATGAATAACACGAATGGATTGAAATATTTAATTAAATTATCTCAAAATAAACCTTCATTTTGGTGCAATATTGAAATTAGCTTGAATTCTTCATAACCTCTGAATGGTGGGTGACCCAACGGGTCACGGGTGGTCTCGTATATACTAACGATAGAACATAGGTCATCAGCTATATAACACAGGGTTTTCAAATGATTATTAAAAAAGTCATTCAAGAAGGAACTTACCATGAACATTAGGCTTTCCCTTAGGGGGGTGTACTCTGGATATGAAATACCTGCCTTAAAAATTAAGACAGGAGATATTCACAGAAAACTCCATTCTTTTAAGATTTATAACACAATGTAATAATGTTACATCTCCATTTGTTAATTGATTTTCTGTAAATTCGTTCCGACGAAACTTTAGCGACACAAGTCCTTACTTAATAAAACTGGTTTATTCTTTATGATACACTTAATTTCAACAATCGTGCTAAAACTAACGCTATAACAATGAACATGCTCAATAATACTCTCTGACTGCAGATCAATTACTCACTGTCTACACACACATTATTATGTCACGTTGTCACCCTCTTATATATACCAGACTACCCTATATCTAGTAATCTCCCGACAATTCCCGAAGGTTCGAGAGAACGAGTCACATGACCTCGCTGATGCAACACTGCCCCCTCCTTAGTATTGTTCATCCCGACCAATAGCCACTTACAATAAACCAATAACAATTAACAATAACTTAATTAAATGTACAGAATTACAATCACAAAATTACAATTCAATAAAGTCTCTTAATTTTACGGGACGTATCTTCTTCCGTACTGGTCTCCGTCTCGTTGGCTTCTGCTTCATGTGGGGTTCATCTGCTTCATCAGTAAATGTCCTATCATCGATAATAGTCACATCAGTGGTAGTAACTTCACCAAGAGCTTCACCGTTTGAGTTTCTTCTTTGACGGTGGCTTCTTCAGGTGGCATGTCTTCAGCAGCGTCATTTGTTCTGTTGTCCACTTCGTCCCAACTGAAATGTCCTGGACCAAGATAATGCCAAAGCCTGTTGGCATGCACCACTTTTGGCTTACCTCGCCAACCACATTTTACCCGGAAAGTCACGTCTGAGAGACGATCCACTATGTCATATGGGCCTGGCATTATACAACCATACCTTGTCTCCAGGTGCAAAGCTGACTTCAGTAGATCTCTTATCATAAGTTAACTTCATCGAATCAGCAGACGTCTTCAAGTTTGAATGCAATTGATGGTGAATATCATCCATCCTTTCTGATAACACTTTCACAAACTCTGACACATTCTCAGGCAACTCTTCATAAGGTGCGTGTCCCATATGCTTGGGTCCCCTTTTAGCACTACATGTACTGCATGTTCGGCACCATTCTTCCACATCTCGCCTCATACCTATCCAGTAATATCTTTGTCGTATGTGACTCAGTGTCTTCTTGATTCCGAGATGTCCTCCTGTTAAATTATCATGGGATTGACACAGCACAACTTCCCATAACGTCCTCGGTATAACTGTTTGCCAAGACGTCACTTTCCCATCGGTAGTTTGCCATCTCCATACAAGAATACCATCTGCAAGCTTTAATTGTCCCCAATAGTGCTTTGTCACAGGGCTTAGACTAGACACCTTCTCCCAAGCAGGGCGCACAACACTTGCTTCAAATCTTGGTCTTTCTCCTGTTCTGCTT
>NW_013665948.1:477233-477983 GCF_000517525.1 Limulus polyphemus | reverse complement strand
AACTTTAGCGACACAAGTCCTTACTTAATAAAACTGGTTTTTTCTTTCCGAATATAACTTTACGATACACTTAATTTCAACAATCGCGCTAAAACAAACGCTATAACAATGAACATGCTCAATAATACTCTCTGACTGCAGATCAATTACTCACTGTCTACACACACATTATTATGTCACGTTATATATACCAGACTACCCTATATCTAGTAATCTCCCAACAATTCCCGAAGGTTTGAGAGAACGAGTCACGTGACCTCGCTGATGTAACAATAATATTTTTACCAAAATATGATAAATTCTAACTGTGAAATTTGTTATAACCATTTTTTCTTTCTCACTTATTTCCTGTGTTCCTTAAGTGATATTTAGTTTTCTATTTCTATTAAATGACACTTTTTATGCATCATTTCATATTTTCTGTATCATCTAAATAGTCTGTAGTGCTATTGTTATCCAATTTTTAATAGCATTTTTACCTAGGAAGATTTGGGTGATACTATACATATTTTAATTTCATTTCATATTCATCATATGCTACTGTTGGACCTATTCAGAAATGTCGAGAGTCAGCATGGGCCTCGGGGCAAACATCTTTGCCGGGCCTCCTTTCTCTCTCTCTCTCTTTTTTAACATTTTCAAAAATTTTTTAAAAAGAAGATCCTAAATTAGGACAGCAATGAGCTCATGAACCATACAAATCATAGCAGCAGCTATTTTTACCTCACGGTATAAGCATAAAACGTTAAT
>NW_013665948.1:466357-477223 GCF_000517525.1 Limulus polyphemus | reverse complement strand
TCATCCTTAATGTATCAAGCATCTATATGTAAAGAAAAGCCTAGAACTATGGTTTTTATCATTCTGTGGATGCCCGTGCTTGGCCTGTAATAATGTGCATTAAGTTTGGATAGAAATTGCATAAAATTTTAATTTAAAAATACCTTCTATATTATTTTGTAATGAATATATATTAAATAATATGAATATTTCATAAATTGTTCCACAAACCCTAAACAAGGCATAACTTATTTTAATGATCAGTTGTACTGAGTACCTGGTTTAACAAAGTATAACAAATTTCTTATTACAATTTGTATGTTTGGTAGATGAGCCATCCAGGGCAGTGTTGTTGGAGTTGTTGCCAGTGGGAAAGCACATAAGATTTTGGGTTGTATCTTTGTCAATATTAAGTATAAGTCAAGGGAGGTTATCATTTCTCTCTACAGATCTGTAGTTTGGCCTCATTTAGGATATTGTGCTACTGACTTTTAGGACATTGAGGATGATTCTTGAGATGGAGAGACTGTCATATGAAGACAGGTTATAGTCCTGAAAATTATTTTCCCTTGACAAAAGAAGGATTAGAGGGGATCTGAGTGAGGTGCTCAGAATTATAAAGGACATATACAGGGTTAATTCATCATCTTTTTCCATGTTTAATGGTAGGATTATTGGATGTAAATTAAAGATTTTATAGAGTAGAAGTTGTCTGTAAATGATGCTGAGGCAATTTTATTTTTTGAACAGGGTGGTATAGATTACCTTCAGCTGCACTAGACACAACAGGATTGGGAGAGTTCAGAGAGGGTTTGATGAGTAACTGGGGGATCATGCTGGATACAGGCAGATGTGGGTGTCCAATGATCCAAGAGGCCTCTTTTAGTTCTTCAAAATGTTGTATTATGTGAAGCTTAAACTGTGACTGCATGGGTGTTTGGTGATGCCTAATAATATTAAGACTTGCAAAATGCTAACAAAGACAACCCTTTAAAGAAATATATGAAAATATCAAATGGGAAAAATCTAATAAAAAATATTACTATATTTGTATGTAACTGTAGGCAAACTAAAGCTTTCTGCTGATACTGTGGTAGTTTAAATCCCACAATTATGTTGAATAGCTACTACTCATTGTGCTTTTAGCACATGGTTGGCCCCGCCATCATATTGGGCAAGCAAATCTACATCAAACAACTAGCATAATTATGTACTTTGGGAGTAATAAGCTCTTCAAGTTTTTGTTTTACATGTAGTTAGTTTTATTAAATCTTATTGACTGTTATATTTATAATAATGTTTTTGATCATAGTTGTGTTAATGAAGGTTTTTTCTTATTGGTGGCTTAGTGTATCAAACCTCATGACATATCCTCATAATTATAACTTAAAATATTTTATTGGTAAAATATCCAAATGATTCAGTGCACTTGAATCATCACAGCTTTTAGTTTTCTGTACTAATAATCTATTGCATTAAGGATTCTAGTCAGTTAGTTGTACCTAAATGTTTTCATTAATATATTTATCTTACATGCTTTATTTATGATTAGTATAATTAGCATAGTCTTCATTATAAGTTCATCATAATTTCATGTAAAGTTACATGTTAACATTACTATCCTGCTTTCAGGAAATTATATCATAATGAATGTTTTTCTAATTGAACAGAAGGCTAGGGAAAGTAAACACTGTAATTCTTGTAGCATCAGAAATCAACATTTTAAGTATGCTTTAGAACTATGATTATATTTTAACTTGCATAACTTCAAATTGTATGTTTTACTGTTGCAATTCACATTAGGGAAACAAATTTTTCTAATCACCTATATATATATATATGTGTGTGTATATAGATAGATAGATATTCAGCACAAGAAATTTGGATGTTTTTTTTATGCTTTAAATGTAAAAATAGGAATTTTTTATGACATTGGAAAATTTACGGGGGACCATTTAACTTCACTATGCAATATATATATATATATATAAAGAGCTTATAACAACAACTTACTGGTTTTTATTGAAGGAAAGATTATACAGAAACTTTTTTTTCACAGGTAGAAGATAGTGTTATGAAAGATGTTGCCAGAACTGAAGAAATCAGATCAGAAGGTGGCTCTGAGCATAAATCAGACCCAATGTCTGACAGTGATTCTTCGGATTCAAGCCAGTCCTCAGGATCTAGTTCACAGTCTGGTAGTGAATCTGAATCAAATAGTTCTTCAGACTCTGAACAGTAGGTGTTGGAGTTTTTTCTTGTTTGTTTATCTAATATGGATATTATTTCCCAATCATCAAATGTTTCAACTGGACTTTTTCTTTGAATATTAAAGTTTGTTGAACTTCAATCCTTAGCAATATGTTAATATTCCCCCACTCTCTCTCTCTCTCGTTTTTTTTTTTCAAGAAATCTTTTGTTTTTTTATGAACAACTTTGTTTGGTTTCACATCAGTTGATAATAACAAGAAGTGACACCAGTGAATGCACTTCCATATTTGTCACACAGCAGTTATTTACAGTGTGGAGAAAATAGCTGAGTTTTTTAATTTTTGTATGTATGGAAGGTAACTTGTATTTAAACCTATTGGTTTTACATTTTTCATCAGTCATGAATTATAGCTGGATGGGAAATTAAAAGTGACTTCCAGTGAGAGAATGAACTGAATGTTAAACATCTTGGAAAACTTTTATATATGTGTGTTTTTAGCTTAGCACAAAAGTTAAACTTTCCTTTATGATTCAGTGACAATAAGTTCTCAAAATATTTAAGGGCTCTTACTATGAAAACTAGTTTCTTTAATGTATAGATAAGCATTATAGTATGGATGGTGTCCAATAACACAATAGTAGGGATGTTGTCCAGTAACATTATAGTATAGGGATGGTGTCCAGTAACATTATAGTATGGATGGTGTCCAATAACATTATAGTATGGATGGTGTCCAGTAACATTATAGTAGGAATGTTGTCCAATAAACCAATAGTAGGGATGTTGTCCAGTAACATAATAGTAGGGATGGTGTCCAATAACATAATAGTATGGTGGTGTCCAATAACATAATAGTATGGTGGTGTCCAATAACATAATAGTATGGTGGTGTCCAATAATGTTATAGTAGGGATGGTGTCCAATAACATTATAGTAGGAAGGGTGTCCAGTAACATTATAGTAGGAATGTTGTCCAATAACATTATAGTAGGGATGGTGTCCAGTAACATTATAGTAGGAATGTTGTCCAGTAACATTATAGTAGGGATGGTGTCCAGTAACATTATAGTAAGGATGGTGTCCAGTAACATTATAGTAAGGATGGTGTCCAGTAACATCATTGTAAGGATAGTATCCAGTGACTTTTGACTAACTGTTTGATATTGTTATAATGTTTTGGTATGGAATCACATATTGAGATGATTTTATGTTAGTAAAAAACCTATGCATTACTGTGAGAGTGAATGTTGTTTTTGAACATAGTGAACAATTGTTGCTCAAACATGACATTTATGAGATTTTTGATATTAGCAATTGAAGTTATTTGATTATATGATTAGAATGATAGTAATTGGAGAAACTATTTTTTCATGTTGCTTATTTTAATGTAATATAATCCAGTAGCAATTACACGTAGGAATATCGTGGAATTTTTTATGTCAGATAATTACTAACTGCTGTATTCTTAATTAAAGATGGTTGATAGTATTATTCCAATACTATCTTTGAAACATTAGGTATGTTTAAGTATGATTTCCAGTGGCCATTGCCTTAGTTCCTGAATCTAACTGGGTCAACTGTTATGTTTGTTATGAAATAGTACTATAAGACTGTCTTTAAAATTAAGGTTAATACAATATTTGGGGTTTAATTTACTTGTTATTAAATAAAAAAAATACTTTGAGAGTGATTAAATGTGTTTTAAAGTGATACCACTAATTTTATTAAAATGCTGAATGAATTTGAAGTTTGTTTCGTACAATGTACATTGGTAAACCTTGAAATCTTCGTTTTACTTTTCATCTTTTCTTATGAGGCCTAGTAAGGATTCATTAAACCTTGAAATCTTCGTTTTACTCTTCATCTTTTGTTATAAGGCCTAGTAAGGGATTCATTGACTAGACTGACTTCAATTTTAAGAGATCGACATTTTAGTTTACCTTGGTTGTTTATTACTTAATTTTATGAGCTTTAAGTTATACTTTACTGGCCATGTGAATGAAATAGTGCTTGGAATTGGATAGAAAGTTAAGTAGCGTGTTATACAAAAACAAAGCAAAAAATTATTCTAATCATCATCTGTTTCTGAAAAATGTTATTTGACTGTTATGAAAAGAAAATGTATAATTACTAAGTTTTATAGAAAGCAAATATAACATTGTTTCTAGCTCCATTGGTCCAATAAATATCCTGTTTGATATTTTTTTGTTGGTAAAATATTAGTTACTTACAAATATATGAAGGATCGTGTTGTTAAACTTTAAATGATTCTCTCAAAACTCCAGTAGTATACTTTTTCGTTGAGTAAGAAAAATTTACTATATATTTTTTTATACTTATATGCTACTCTCATCAGAGAGAATGAGCCTGAAAAAAACATTGGTTCTGATAAAGAAGATGTCATGTCAGAGAGCTACAGCATGGATTCCAGGTTGGATATTCATTCAGAATCTAGTATGGGTTTAACTACTCCCACAAAGCTTGAAGATATGGATTCTAACTCCCAAAATCCAGATAGTTCCAGGGGGAATCGCCAATCACGACTAAAAGATCTGAAAGTGGTATGTTTATAAAATGTATAGAATTCTGTTTGATACATCAGTACTCCTTTTTATATTATACACCTCGGTATTATCATAACAATAGTGTTAGAAGTTAAATGAATCATACTGTAGCCTTCATTACACTAGATTCTTTAATATTATAACATAGTATTCACAAAAAGGGCTGTAATCATTGCAATCCTTTTTTAAACTTTTCAAGAAAAATTGTTTTAAAATTAATGCCACCAAGTATCATCAAAATAAGTTTTCAGTACTTTTATGAATTAAGTAATTTATTTCAGTAAGCTACTTAATTTTTTTAAATTCGATCTTTGTTTTCTTACAATCGGCCTGTCCTTTTTTATAACTTAACACATGTATTTAAAAAAATATGAACAGTTTAATTTTAAATTTGATTTAATGAGTTCAAGTAGAATGAAACTGTGATTTGCCTTAATAGTTCAACATTTCAGCAAGCAAATTATTTGTGTACACTTCTTTGTAACTTTGACTTCTAAGTTCAACTAATTAATCTTTATGTAGATGTGGGAAGAAAATCCTGATATGTATGGTGTTCGCAGATCTGGCCGCTCAAGAAAAGAACCAGAGCGATACAATATTGGCGAGGTATGGTACTACTGCTGATTTTCAAATTTTCATAGGGAAAACATAATTATTTCTTTCATATAGCAATGTTAAATCATGCCAAATCTGACCATGAATTAAGCCTAAAGGGGTAATTAAATATGTGCATGCCAATATGTGTGATGATAAAACAAAAGTTTCAGCTAGTTTATAGTTACATACATATTTGCTTTCTGACATGAGGGGCTTATAGTATGTAAATTACTGACAGGTGTTGACTTTTGGCAAACCCATGTCAAGGCCTTGAAAGTTTCAGAACTTAGGCCAAGAGTTAAGAAAATTTGAGCATAAGATAATAATTGCTTTTACATTAAGTGATAAATTATGTTTTTAAAATTTGAATGTATAGTTACAGTGCAATGTAAGAAAACAATAGTAAATATAATTTGTTCACTTTTGTACAATCAAAATAAAATGTTGCTAAAAAATCTTGTGAGATTGTGTATTTCAAATGGTAAATTAGCATAACAATTTTTCATAATATAATGAAACAGCTTTTCACGGGATTTTGAATTGAATGTCCTTACAAAATCTCTATTATGTTATTAGGTATAAAAAGAAACCGAATGTGACATTAGTTAGAATTATGGTTCAAGTACAATTATATACACTAGTTAAACTATCTTAATTTTATAATATTGTAAAAAATAAACCAGTATCCAAGTATTAAAATGCATTAATCTTCAATGTGAAATTATTGTGGCTGTCGTCAAATACAAGTCTGTATTGTGCTATCAAAACTATAAATACACTTATATTAATTTAAAAAAATTAATTCATATTATTTATAAAAAAATTTCATTTAACTCTCTCAGCACGGGCTTGGTCCCTGGGACTGACCTCATAACCATTTTGTGCGTGTTTTAGTTTTCATGCAATATGTTATTAAATTAGATAGCGAATATTAATGAAATTTGGTAGTTTATCAGTAAACATTGCAATGCTTTCATACGCAAAATATCAAATTTTCTTATTAAGTCTCAAGGTTTATAAAGCAATGTTTTTCACATGTTGCCTATCTATCATGCAAAGTAATATTGAAATTTCATGCTATAACTTTTAGATTAGTAAGCACAATTTGGCAGATTATCAGTAAACATCACAATGCTGTCATACATAAAATATCAAATTTTATTTATTAACTCTTAAGGTTTTTAAAGCAATGTTTTTCACATGTTGCCTATCTATCATGCAAAGTAATATTCATTTTAAGATTAAAAATACTTTTATGAATCAGATAATTTTCACATTTCACATGAGAAATCTTTATAATGTCCAGATAGTTATCAAATGTTTCTTAAGAAAAAAAACTATATTTTATCTCTTATTTTCAGTAATTAATCTCTGTATGGGTATGGTCAATTTGACCGACCTTGTAATCACCATAAAAAAAATTAGGAAATAAATATCAATTATGTCTCTGTCATTCTAGAATGACTACAGATTATAACACAAAAAAATAAATGTTTAGACTAAATAGCTTAAATCTCATAACATTGTATATTTATATATACTTATTGTTTTTATTATATTGACCTTTCAGTTGTGCCTGGTTAACAATACAGATGTTACAATGACGAGACTCAAGTGCACTCATGTTACCATATCAAATAGTATAAAACTGACCTTTGGTCTGTGCAAAGTAACTTGTCTTGGCTGTGTCTTGGTAGACTAGTATTTTGTAAAATACAGTCTCATTTCAATTATTATACATTATATATGTATATAAATTATTGCTATTTTGAAATAAGTTCATAAACTTATTTTTCTTAAAATATAGAACAGTAACTAAAGAAGTAAACAATTATCTCTTCTAGTTATGACCTTTGTACTTGGTTGCTGGTTGATATATGTTGTTAAGCCTTTAAAAAATTTGCACATGGAGGATATGAATCAAAATATTTTTTTAAGTATTATATATACATTTGAATAACTAAAAAATTATAAATTGGTACATTAATACCATAGAATTCCACTATAGTTTATCAAGCTTACTAACTAAGATGTATTTTAGTCTAAAATAATATGAAATTTTGAGCAGACTAAAGACACCCTACCTCGTTTGAAATATTGGTTCAAAAGAAAGAAAGAAATGGTGCCAAGACCATTAAAATGGCTGAGAGAGCCACTGGGGGGACATTCTGAGCTTTTGATTGGTTATTCATGTCATATGTAGAAGTAAGTGTATATAAGGGAGCATTTTCAAAATTGGAAAGAGGTGGGCAGGGAGCCACTGTGTTTGATTTATTACATGAGCAATATTTTAGCAAATTGAAAAGATAAAAGGCTCTTATTTTATATGCTAGCTTTTCAATATCAGTAATTTGAGTTACTAATTCTTATGGAACTAGACTTAGTATTTTGACTTCACAAACATCTAATTTGAACTAGTGCTGCATTCAACATACTACGTGACACAAAAAAATCGAAGTTTATCTGTGTTTTTTTAATATTTGCATTTAAATTAAGAAATTGAGTAATATATAGTACTAAAATTTGAATTATAATCTATAGTTTGATACCAAAGTTATTGACATAAATTCATGAAATATTAGTTCAATAAATTGTGTAATGTAAGTTAACAAATGAGATGACATGGCCTTTCACCTGTGATTCATTTTAAGAAGCTTAAGAGTAAAAGCAAGGTCATATCTAGCACAACAGAGTGTGATGGGTCTTTTCCAAAAAAACATGGAACTTTGTTTTGTACACATAGAGTATAAGTGAGTTTATGAAAGTCAAATGTTTATTAAGAAAAAAAAAGACCCTGGTAAAAGTGGCCACAGCTGAAGTTTTGCTCAAACCTCTGCTATACTTTCCAGAATAACTAAGCTATGTACTAGCATTTCAGGAATCCTAGATTGTAGGATTCACATTTATTTTCAAAAAGTGAAAATGTGAGTTTATGTGTGGGAAAAAATTTCATTTGTTTTCTGTGGCTTAAATATGTGCCTGTATTAAACAAAAACAAATTCTATTTTTACACTTATTCAAAGAACAGTAACTTCATATTTCAAATTTTAATAGTGAGATAGACTGGTAAGGAATTATGAAATGATGAACACATTGGTTCTTTTTATTTAACATAGTCCACTAATGTTGCCAGGTTTAAAAAAAATTGCTTACCTATGTCATTAAATTTAATGTTACTAGTCTTGATTGTAAGAAAAGTCTGCCAGTAAGTCTACCTTCATTTTTATGTAGTTACTGAGATTCCTAAGCCTACATTCCTTTGCCTGTTTCTGATAGTTTTTTTGAACAAATAAATAGAAGTGACATTAAAATTATAGTTGTGATGAAACAGACGTTTACTTTCAGGACTCAGAAGAAAATGATTCAAAGGGACATCAGAAGCCATCAAGAAGACAGAGAGAGTAAGGCTGGTTTTAAATAGTAGTTATAGGTTTGTTTATTTTTTTATATTCTCGTTCAAGAAAAGTAGGGCTAGTAAATTCTTCCTGCAAGTTTGGTGTCTGATTTAGTGAGTAAAAACTAACAACAAAATTTTAACTGTAAAAAGTTTAAACACAATTTTCTAAACTATTTGTGCACAGAATTGCATGTAGGTCCATGACTTTTTTAGGATCTCTAATGATAAGAGTCACTCCAAGAAAGTAAATAAAA
This sequence comes from Limulus polyphemus, assembly GCF_000517525.1. NCBI lineage: Eukaryota > Metazoa > Arthropoda > Merostomata > Xiphosura > Limulidae > Limulus > Limulus polyphemus. The sequence continues at coordinate 468,220 of NW_013665948.1, read as the reverse complement.
ATACTGTCAACATTGTAATTAATCTCGCTAATTACTGATAGAATTTCCTATGTATTTGTAATAGAAAATTAGCTATTTCACCCAATTTTTGAGTCATTTCTTTACATTGAATGTTGAGACAGGTAAAACATTTGATTAATCAGTACTACATAGTCTATAGGCCTCTTTCTGATTGTGAATGCTATCTAAACAAGTATGTAATTTAAGAGTTACAAAGTAACCTAAAGTGCAAACTAGGTCCAATTTGTTTTATTTGGTGGCCAATAATGTGATTGTTTTTCATAAGATTAAGGATTTTTTTGTGCAAAAAAAGTGTTTCAATTAAGTATTTGAAAATCTTTAAATTAAGAAAGTTAATACATTTTTCAAATATACAAATTGTCTTGCTCATGACTGTGTATTTGAATAATAATAATTTTTAATTTGTGCTGATAATGATATAATTCTTTTGTGTTTGTTAACATTTTTGATTTGTGGAATTTCAGCTCTGGAGAATGGCAAGCATCTGATTCCAGTGACAAAGATGAGAGTGAACAAGAATGTGCAAAGAGTCGACAGAAACCCAGTGCAGGAGTTTCTACATTTGGACGAAGTAACCGAACATCAGGTCGTTCACAAAAAAAGAGGCCCGCCCCTTCACGGAGACAAAGAAAACATTCTAGCTCTTCAGAAGATGAAGATGAATATGATACTGATGAAGATAAAACTCGCTCTACACGTCGTTCTATAAAAAAAGTTAGGTATGCAAGTTATATCAGATTGACTGAAGTGTAGCAGTTTCTTTCCTTCTTTTGTTTGTTAGGTAACACTAATCAAAGTTTATTATTAAAACTTTATAACCAATAATATTTTGTTTCGTTGCAAAATACAATTTTTTGTTCAAAATTTTCATGGAATATGTATTAAGGGTTTGATAAACTGGGATATATTTGAAAAGAAATGTCAAAATATTGTACGTGCCTTTTAATATATACTTATATATATATGTGCGTATGTGTGTGTGTGTGTGTGTGTGTACACACATGTTCATGGATGTTCCCATCTGCCAACATTTTGATCTATTGTTATGAGCATTGTGAAATACTCATCAAATTTAATAGACCATTTGCGAAGGATCCTGTTAAATAATAGTGGAAATGTAGTAATATTTGTGGAGAACAAAATTGTACATATATGTATATCAGAAACTGAAACCAAATGAAAATGTGTTAGGATTTATTCCCTTAAACATATATGAGCATGAAATTGGAAAAGAAGTTACGTGTATGTAACAGAGGAATATGGTTATAAAAAAGACCTGGTCTCTAATTTTCGTTTTAGTTTACATTTGAGTGTTAGTAATGCTCTTTCTGTGAATTTTAATAAGATGTTTGTTGTCTGTGGATTTTTGACAGTGTTGTGCTATTGAACTAATAACTTTGTAATCCAGTATAAAGGGATGATGCTGTACTTTGCCTTTTCTTATTTAGAATAGCTTTTACTAACACAATCTTCCACCATTAGATATAAACTAGTTTATAAACCTGTCATAAAGTGGGAACAAATGTTTTTAGCATAAATTTTTCTTTTCATGTTTTAATTTTTCACATGTTGTAACAAAAGTATAAAATTTTCACAAAACAGAAATGCATGATTGTAAGACCTAACACTTCCATTATTCAAAACATAAAGAACTGTATAAAGGCATATCAAATGATAACATTTTAATTCTAACCAATATATTTGCACACATATGAACAATAATTGGAGATAGTATTAGTCCTAAAGTTTATGTGTGGGAAAAAATTTCATTTGTTTTCTGTGGCTTAAATATGTGCCTGTATTAAACAAAAACAAATTCTATTTTACACTTATTCAAAGAAC
>NW_013665948.1:447751-465357 GCF_000517525.1 Limulus polyphemus | reverse complement strand
CAATCGAGGTATAGTGTATTTTCCAAGTATCAAGTATTTTGTTAAATTCTTTTTTTGATCATTTTATATGATAAATGTGTTGGCACCAAAATCTTTAGAAGTTATTTTTGTTTAAAGAACATTTATTTGATAGAACTATTCCACGAACTTTACTTATTTATACTTTATGATAAATTCATAAAGAGAAACTTAATATTCTGCATACTTATGTTCAAAATGTAAATGTTAAAGGTATAATTAAGTTCCAAATTGAAATACGATCAAACTTTACAGCAACTGGAGCTGACACGACCGTGTATGCCATCGAGGAGAAAGGGGACCCAAATGATGCGGATGCTCCAGAAAAAGAAATGCAATTTCTAATTAAGTGGAAAGGCTGGTCTCACCTTCACAACACTTGGGAATCTGATGCTTCACTACGTGCACAGGGTGCAAAAGGAATGAAGAAGGTTGAAAACTATGTGAAAAGAGAAGAAGAAATCAGATTATGGTAAGGGATTCTGTTTCATAAATGTTTTGGTGGTGTAAAAATTTTTTATACAAAATTTTGAGTATGATATGAATAGTTGTAAGCCTAAACAACTGTTTCACATAAAGCATTGTTATTCTAAAGTTGTATTTCGACTCTATACTTCACTGCAAAAAAGGAAGTGGAACGTGTGTGTTTCATATAAAAACTAAAATGGTATCAGTCTTATATGTTTTAACTGTAAGATAAAGCATTTTATTGTACAGTGTGTTTGGGTGACTTTGTTGGTTGAAATTTGATCATCTCACTTTGGTGTTAAAGACACCTAAAAATCAATCTATTTTCAATGGACTTTGTGAAAGTTTTTTACTTCTTTAACAAATATCTTAGATAATAACTGCAACCTTATTATGACAAGTGAGCATCTTTTAGCTTTTAAATGCAGACCTGCATATTGAATTTCAAAGTTTAAATAAAAAAGTACTGTCAAATTTTAAAAATAAGATTTATATATACCAGTTCTTCTTATTGCCAATTGTCGAAATAAATAGCTTTTTCTTATATTTCTTAATAGTATAAATATATACTATGCTGTTGTTTGGCTTAGGATTCTTCTACACTAGGTGTCTGTGACTTGTTAGCGATAAATTAAATGATGAATAAACAGCACACACTTTACTTGTTTTCATATAATATATATATATATATATATTTGGAACAAGTTAAACGTATGTACAACAAATTCTTCACACTATAGAGAGATTACAGGCATATCATAAACACTATTTATATATAGTTCTCTTTTTCTTGTCAAAAGTTCACTTAGGCCTATTCAGTTACTTTAGAATTTCAATTGACAAGTTGAACTATTTTCTCTATATTACTATCGTACTAGTATTCTGTGTGTGATTCACTTACACTTACAGTTGTGGCACAAGTTACCGTAATTCGTTTGGTCTTCTTTCTTCTGAAGATCCTCTGTTCCTTTTGTCAGAGGTACCCAGTCAGATTCAATTACTTTAGAACCATGCTTTGATGAAATAAAATTATCCTTGTTATCTTTTTTTTACTGTTAGTTTCACTCTGACATATTAAACATTAGGCCTATCACCTTTGCGGTACTTAACTTCACACAACTATATTCTCTTTTGCTGTTATCTGTCTATTGTTGTCCGTCTACTGCTTCCTGCTTGTCTCATGCTATTTATATCTTTATTACATAGTAGTCTGACCACTTTCTATATTCTTGACACCAATTAGTTATTAACAAAACCTACTACAATCATCTGCTTTTATCTCTTATTATAACAAACTTAAAAATATTAAAATATTCACTCAAAACTATAAATTAATCACTAATATTTAAACCAAACAGTCTTTAATATCATGACAAGTACTGAGTTCTATATGTTAACAGTTTTTAATTCCAAAGCATTTTAGAATTCATATTTTGTCATTTTGTAGCATTTACTTAGTGTAACTTGCAAGAAAAAAGAAAAACATATATTTTCTGCAACTTTGAGTTTTTATTATAAACAACACTTAATGATGTTTTAGAAGTTTTCTGCCTTATTCTAAAACATAGGTTTATATATGATAAGACACTATCATCTTTAGATAATATAATGATTCAATCGTGTTTTTATCAAGTTTTTCATTCCCTGTCATTAATTTTATAACTACAAATTCTTGTTCCCAATATTTTATAACCTCACAGCATTTTTGAAAGGTCAGGTCCTTGGTCATTTGTTTGTTTTTTACACAGTTTAATTTTTTTATTACTTACAGCAGGAATTAGTAACTATGGTAATCAGATATTTAAAAATACAAAAATTGATTAATTTGAAATTGGCTGGATATATAACGTTAAATCTTCTAATTGCCAAAATAAAAAATAATTGAAACTCTAAGATCAAAGAAAATATTTTTGGTGTTTTTTTAAAAAGTTTCTCACAACAAAATTTTGGAAACTTCATAACAATAATAGAATGGTAAAAAGATAAATAAAATTATACAAGGTTTTTAAGCCAAAATCTACATACAGTTTAGTATTGTATTGATTCATTATGCTTACAAATCATTGTGTCTTATATATACAAGTCTCCTGGTGTACGTTTGTTCTGAGTTTCTTACATCGTGAATAATTATTTTCACCGTGAGAAGGGTAACTTCAAGGGATATCATTGATACCCTTCCAGCCTGGAAAAAGCTAAGACATAATTTTTCACTTCCAATATTAATGCTTAATGTGTTTGATAATTGTCAGCGGTACCTATTATTGAAACTAGAATGGTATTTGTCTCATTTATGTTGGGTTAGCATCATAGATTTATGAATTATATACAGTTTTTAAGTTCTAAGCATAATATGTAACTTTTTTCAATTTTTGTTCTTCTTCAGCAATTCATAACTTGTGTACACTTACAGAATATATTTCATTTTTACTTCCCAGTATACTCTACTTTACTAAGTTATAGTATCTGTCAAACACAACATTTCTGTCAAAAATCTTTAAAAAATGTTTCTATTTGTATTTGATTGCAATTCATATCAAGCTCTGCATAATAACTTTTAATTTTAGTGAATGTTTCTCTGAAATTACCATATTTTCCTGCTTTCAACTATGAATAGGTTATATTTATGCAAGTTCTCTTTTGGTTAGTTTATGTTTTAACGAGTTCGAATGGTTTCAAGATGTTTATCCTCGAGAAGGAGATTTTATGTTTATTTATTGGTGAGTGAATCCAGCAAGTAAAAAATACAAAAAAAAAAGTAATAATGTAAAGGAAATTTAATTTTGTAGTCCTTTACTGTTTGTAATCTGGCTGATCTTGTGTACCCATGTGGCTGATGATGATGTTTTGGTTGCTGTGATGTTCTTGTTAACTCCAGCAAGTAAAACACATTTAGCAAACATTAGGCTCTTAGTTTTCAAAACTATTTTTGATGGTTAAATGATTTAAAATTTGGAAATGAAAATACTTCTGTATTTGGTTTTGAAATTCACAATATAATTTGTAATGGTCTGTATGACCAGAGTAACAAAAAGATATACCTTTTGTATCAAATTTTAACCCATAAAAGGTTTTTTCTTTTAGGAAAATTCATTATCTTTCAAATTTTCAGAATAATTATGAAATTTAAGGTTAATTAAGGTTATTTATTAAGAAGAATATTTTATTAATGTAAACTTCCAAAATAAAACTCTCCTGTTCCTTTCTTAAAGCTATTGCATCTGTACAAAAATCACAATAATGTATCTTCATTGCAATAAACATCCATGGTTTTATCATTTTGTTTTAACCCTAAAATCGTGACTCAATTGTATAGAAAATGCCATATTTTAATAGCAATATGATCAAGAGAAAATCAACTCTATCAGTTTCTCTTATAAAACTTTGTGTAAGTTTAGGATTGAATCTCTTTCTTTGAAGAATGCAAAGAAACTCTCAAAATGTTGTTTAGGTGTTAATGGAAAGTCTTCCAAAACAATACTACTTTTGCTCAGGGCCATTCCATATTGATCTTGATTTGTGCTGTAAAAATAGTTTTCAACATGTTCATGACATTTAAGATACTCTGTGAACCTAGTAGAAACAAAAATAAATGTTCATCTGTTATTTCTTATGATTTTTTGTTGGTTGAGGTTTTCCCAGTCTGTCAAACACTGAATGATGTAAAGACATTAGAAGTTGTTCTAGTGAGAAGAAAGTGTCTTGTTCTGCTTCACAGTTTTTTTTTCCTGTTATGTTTGTGTTTTAATGTTTTCAGGTTACCCTTTCTGATTGTTTTAACTTCAACAGCAACCCAATCATGACTGCTTTAATAACTTTTGTATTTCTCAAACATTGCATCTTCCAAATTTATTCTTGCAACTGAATCTAGAATAAAATATGACTTTTGGACATTCTCACAGTTTAGTGATGAAATCACAAAGCAAACATTGAATTGTTCAAAAACTCTAATACTAAGTTATTGCTCAAGAACAGTTTTACTTCTTTTTATTATTTTATGAATATTGTGATAACCAAAAGAGCTATCAACTTCTGTACAATCATTACTTAATCTTCATATTTAAAATATTTTTCTTTGTGTAATTTTAGGAAAGACGCAGCAACTCGAGAAGACATAGAGTATTATGATTGTCAACAGGAAATGACCACAGAACTTCAAGAAAGACAGATGTTGGTTGAAAGGATAATAGGTAGAAGCTCTTATTAGATTTGTATTTAATGTGAGTTATTCGGGTACAGTAAAAGAAAAAGTAATTTGTAAAAGTGTGATTTCAAATTTGCTTATTAGTATTTTCTTATTTAGTTTCAGAAGGTTTAAAAGGTCATAAAACGTCTTAGTCATCACTATTCTTTGTTATACGTAACTCTGTAGCTCTTACTGTTTGAAATGATCATAAATTAGTCAGTGATTTTCTTTAAAGTGTTTTAAACCAATCATATTTTGAATCCACAACTTTCATTTCTAAGATAATAATACAGAATCAAATTTGTTATATTTAAACAATTTTGAATAAGCAAATCAGCAAGTTACATGACAACCACAGCTAATATGAAGACATGGTGAAATGGCATACATCAAACCTATATTTTGACATTATATATGTACTTTGATATAAAAAAAATTTATTGCTATTGGCAAGAGTATGTAACAGCTATTTATATTGTCAAATATTCATACACTCGGTTAAAAGGATGTGTTCTGGTTTGGTATTTAGAATTCCCAATATGGGTATTGGAAAACAAAGGAATATGGCTCAACTTGGAACACCAAGACTATACAGAAAAAGATTGCAAGAAGTTGTACCATAGCCATGGGAAGCAGAGTGCTATGTCTTGTTAATTGAGAATCCATGATCACAAAGGTCATTGTTAACCCTATTGCCCTAGCTACCCTTTACTGTACATGACACAATGTTTTAGTGTCTGACATTAAACAAAACTACTTTTTGTGTATGTTATACCAATTAGAATAGCATAAAATCTAAGCTAGTAATGCATATTTTAATAGTATATAAGTTTTAAGTTCTTAATTCTATAAGGATATATTTTTAAAAATCATGTATTTCCACTAGTGTAACCCATGTGACACATTTTGTCTTAGCATGTCATCATCCATCACCCCCTGAAAATGTACAAAATTAAACGGAAAATACTCTATAAAATCGTTATTGCTCAAACAAACCATAATTTTTATAGCTTTCAATTTTGTTTGTTTACAGAGCTATCGAATAGAAAATCAGACCCCCTCCTGCCACACCCACCTGTCCCAATTCATTGATAGTTCTCTCTTACATTTCATTACATATTACCTGTAACCAATAGAAAGTCAAGGTTTTCATCTATCAAATGATGTATTGTATAACATTATATTCTGAACAGAATATTGTCAATTTCACTCAGTACAAGATTCATTCCCATGGGAAAGTTAACGAATAGCATGGATGAATTTGTAATGGCTTTTGTTGTATAGTTAGAAAGCCAGGACAATTTTGAGAGGTAAGTGAATTTGTCTACTTTTTGCATGTTATTAGTCCATATTCTTTGGCGCATTATTCAATTAGATAAAAATTGTTAATTGCTTTACTATAGTTACTATAAAAAATTAATCTTGACTCTCCTCGACAATTGAGGGCAAGAAAAAAGAAGGTTGGTAAATACTTTATTTTTATTTTTCATATTTATTCTTTATTTATTATTATAAAAGTAACTAAAATATAAAGATACGGATCTTTTTCAGCTATTTAAGACTAGATTAGATAAAATAAGTAATAATATAATTAAAATGAGGCATGCACACGAGCAGTTCGTGGGTAATGTAAATTGAAAGCTATAACGATTTTATAGAAAGTATTTTCCGTTTAATTTTGTACATTTTCGGGGGGTGATGGATGATGACATGCTAAGACAAAATGTGTCACATGGGTCACACTAGTGGAAATACAGGATTTTAAAAAATATTTCCACGTAGAATTAAGAACTTAAAACTTATATACTATTAAAATATGGATTATTAGATAAGATTTTTATGATATTCTAATTGGTATAACTTAAACAGAAAGTAGTTTAATAAAATTTTCAATGTCAGACACTAAAACCTTGTGTCATGCGCAGTAAAGGGTACCTGGGGTGATAGGGTTAAATGAGTACAAAATGTCACTGTGACTCAGTCAAATTGATCAATCCCGTATTGAGAGGGTAAAAGCCATCCACATGTACCATTCAACAGTGTGAAATGAGGCCAATAGGTTTTATTTGTTCACCAAGATAAGGATTCCCATTGTCTCACCCATTCATCCATCGCATATCTCAAACAGTTATTCATGCTATTTTTACAAAGGTGTACCAGCCCAATTGCATATGGATTTCTGTGTGATTGGACTATTAAAACAGGTACATGAGATGGATTATGGAAAGCCTGCAAGGAGGAGTAATGTGTTTTTGTCAGCTTTTTGACATGTTTTAGTAATGGAAGATACAGAGTAGAGCTATTGTCAAGATGCATGGTTGTCATAGAGAGTTGACATCATAATATTTTTACAGCACTTGGAAGAGTAAATATCAAGACAATTTTTTGTAGACCTTTTTAAATCTCTACTGTGTGCATAGAGACTGAGGAGTTCTAACTTTTCTCATAGTTTTAAACTTGTGAAGTCATTGAGGTATGATACCACAAAGCAAATAAACTAGAAATTATGTATTATTAACAAATACATATATTTATAAAATATATTATTACTCCAGTAGAAAAACTCACTTTGGCTGAAAATAGGAATTTTAAATTTTAATAGCAGAGAATAAGAATGAACATGGACGAGAACCAGACTACCTAATTAAGTGGGAAGGTCTTCCTTACTCAGAAGCTACATGGGAGGATGGGGCACTTGTCACACGCAAGTTCAAAAAATTTATTGATGATTTCTGTGCACGACAAAAAAATCAAAAGATTCCTACTAAAGTTTGTAAGGTAAGTTTCAAGTTTTGTTTAGAAAGGTTTAAATATTTTCATATATTGCTATCATTTTTCCTCATTGTTGTTGGAATACTTTGAAGAAATATCATTTTAGAAGGGGGGTGTTCTTGTCATAACTGAAGTATTAATCTTGTATTTTTTCTAAGTTACCACCCACTTTGAAATTAATAAGCAATTTATATTAGTGATGAAACCATTTTATATGATCAAACCAAAGTATAGGTTTATATTTATCAAGGAAGTATCATTCTGTTAAAGATATAATGTTTGTATTTTCAAGAGATTTTTTTTCTCTGTTATACAGTCCGACACTGCCACTTTTTTTTTTAATGAAGTTACAACATTACTAATGAAGCTCAGCTGAGAAAATTGCTAGATGGAGATTCTAATATTTCTACATTAGTATAGAGTAAACAAAGGGACTTGAAGCAGTAGCTTGTGGTTTATCAAAATATTGACTTCCTGAAGCACACATAGATGTAAACACACAACTCTAATATAAAGTTTACAACACCTAGGAAAAACAAATCACAGACCTGGTAAATTTTGACAGTTTCTTTGGACATTGTTTTCATTCCCTAAAATATTTCTGTGCTGAAATATATCTGCTTGAAGTCTACAAGAATTGTATTCCATAAAAAGACATCAAATAAAAGTAGTTACATTTAGCGAGTACTGTAATAAGGTGATCACAAACTATTCAAACGGCTCAAGTCTCTTTTATCAAGTGTTATTCATATTCAAACAACACGCTAATAAAAAGTTTATTATTTATTGAAAAGAAACTCTTTGTTAGATATAAACTGATTTCAAACAATAATTTAAAAAAATTTTTTTTTGTAAAAGTCACTATATATACCAGAATATTCCAAATATAACATGCACTCTTATTTTCATGAACAAAGAGTCAAATTTACCTTTTCACCATAAATAATATGTACCTAGACTTCTGCAATACTGTAGTCAAAGTAACTTTTTGAGGACAAGAATGTTAGATTGTTCATATAATCTAATTGCACTTTGGCCATAGCGTTTGCAATAATAGTTGGCAAATAAACGTTGTCAGAATGTTACAGCATCCATTAAATCATTAAAAATTAGTTTGCCTTAGTGTGTGCTATGTAGAGAGGTTGCACCAACCTTTCAAGGACAGTAATTCAAACTCAAAATTTCAAGGTTTTACTGAAAGTGATTTATAGTTTTGAATATCGAATATACATTTAGATTTGTTGTCTTATATGCATCCTAACTTGTAATCAAATTCTTAATGAAAAAATGTGTATTATATTCAGAAAATTACAGTAGCTAATAGTGATGCCATTTTGAGAGGTATGGTCCTATGTTACTGATAAATATTTGTCAGTTTTTGCTGTCTTATTCATGTGTTATAATTAGAAATTGTGACTGCTTCAGTTGCCAAAATAAAGAATCAATAGAAAAACTTTAATGAACATCAAGTTGATGCTGTTGTTATTTTAGTGCGAAGATACATAGTGGACTATCAGCACACTGTCCACCGCTGACCTGTTGGGGGGCTAATATCAAGCTGAAATCTGATTGAAATTCTAAATTGAACTTTGTTTTTTAAGTTCTTTTTTCAAAACAATTTCTCCAAATAAATTTTTTTTTAATTTCACAAACTAAAAAAATAGTAGAAATACCAAATCAAATTATACAAATTTTATAAAGCAAAAACAAGATGCTATTTAGAAAGATTATGCTGAGTGTCACACAATTTGCTTAAGTATTTTCATTGCAGGTAGGGGAATATTAGTAATACCCCCACATCCCCCGATCCAGAAAGGGCCTTAGATGAAACATGACTTTCAAGCATTGGTATTTGAATATGTTTATTTGATAGTTAACTTATACAAGTCTGAGAAAAAAAGTTTTGTAATACATTTCTATTCTGAGCAAGTATAAACTGATGACATTAATGACTTTGAAACATTTTTATGACTGTTGATCAGTTTTAAATAGAATTTAATTGTATATTATACAATGTTGACTGTTGAGTACTTTAATATATTTCTCTAAGTATAAATTGTTTAATTTTTTTTACTGTGTTGTAGGTTTTGAAAGTTCGACCCAAATTTGTCCCTTTCAAAACTCAACCAGAATACATTGGAGGACGTGATGGACTGGAATTACGAGATTATCAGTTGGAAGGTGTCAACTGGTTGGCACACTCTTGGTGCAGGTCAGTGTTAATTCCTTGCTTAATTATGAGATCTCCAGGACAAAGTTTTATGTGTGGTAAATGAAACAAAGGCAAAAGCACCTAATGTTTCAATAGTTTTGCATACAAAATAAGTATGTGAAGTTCCTTGAACCCCAACTTTTATATTTTTTTCGTGTTTAAAAGCAGAAATGAATTAGCACGTTTCATTTAAATGGGTAGTCTGAAGATTTGGCCTTATGCTTGCTTTCTTTCTTGATCAGCATTTTGTTTATTCAGATATTGGGTAAATGTTTTTTGATTTTTCCATCATTCATACAGAAGATGCTAATAAATAGTTTAAAATAGAGCACTAGGCTTTTAAAAATGTAAAATAAGAAATTGCGCTAAAAGCAAGCATTAGTTTTAATTTTGTTTTGTAGGTGGTGCTGACATCAGTGAATCTAAATTTGTATTTAGTGTTGTCTCTGTGAACTTTCTAAGTATTTCCTTTTCTATTGCATGTTTTAAAGTTAACATTAACACATTTCTATGAAATGCTTATTTATAAAAAAACTTTTAGTGTTGTTTTTGTATCTAATTCAACAAGTTTAATAGATTTTGCTATATGATTGTGTAAATGTTCAAATATATTTTAAATTTTATTCCATTGTAACATAGAGGAAACCTTAAATTGGACTTTATATTATGCAATGCTTATTAGAGTGCAGAGAATGTAAATAAAAAAACACTTAAAAACTACTTTTATTAACCCCAGCTGTGATATTTGCATCAGTTTCCAGTATTTTACTCCTCACTTTGTTCTGGAATTCCATTTTTCAAAAAGTGATGAAGAAACTGGTATTTGTATATGATAAGGAAGTTCTTAAAAGAATAAAAAAGAAAATTCTAAACTGAAACTGTGCTATATTTGTTTTGTTTTTTCATTATTAGAAGGGACCTGAAAACTTTGAATGTAAAAGAAAGTTTTATTTCAGAGAAAATGGTGTGATTCTAGCTGATGAAATGGGCTTGGGTAAGACAATACAGACAATAGGTTTTTTGTCTTACCTGATGAACCAGCACTCCCTGTATGGACCATTTCTTCTGGTCGTTCCACTGTCCACTATGAACTCCTGGCAGAGAGAATTCAGTCTTTGGGCTCCAGAAGTAAATGTTGTGGTGTATATTGGTGACATCAGTAGTCGAAACTCAGTGAGTACTGTTTTTAAAGTAAAAGAATAAAGCTGATGTCATGCCAGCATTATGTTTATAGTGTGTAGTAATTGTTGTAATCTAGTTGAATAAAACTTGGAATTCTTGCTAAGATTGGGTATTGTTAGATTGTGCATTTAACACCCCATTTTACTTTTTTTTTATTGGTAATGTATCCCAAAAATGATTGTCATAAAAATATATTTATTTTTTATAATTTTAAATTGCAAGTTTTCTATGCATCTCTTTAAGTATGTTATAATACAAAATTAATAAATCTTATGAAAGAAAAATTTCACTTATTTATTTTACACCAACACTAAACCTGAAGGTTTTAAGGTTTTTTTATACATCACCTGTGGTTTTTAATATAAACTTATTACACGTACAAATATCCACAGTTTGTCAAAGAGATAAAAAAATTCTTGGAAGATGGGCTGATATCATATGATCCTGACTTTTACTGTATCCATCTTAAAAATTCAGCTGACATGCAACAAAGGTTTGCTGCTGTTTTTGTTTTTAGAAATGACTTTTTTCTGTTCTTTTTTTTGTACTTTTTAAAAACAGAGGTAACAGAACTATATTTAGAAATGACTTCAGTAAATTTTCAAGGTGACAGTACATTTGACTCAGTTCCGTTTTTTCTCATAAGGCTGAATGGCTCAACCCTCCAAACTATCACAATGTGAGATTGGTGAGCTTACATAGAATTAGATACATGTTTAATTTTATGAGAAAGTAAAAAAACAAAAAAGCTGAAGATGTAAAAGACTCATTTTTTCAAGTGATTTGCATAATAGCAGCTCTGTTGTCAAGGTAGATTGGTTGCGACTAAAATATATGTAAGTGTAGAAGCTGCATTTTTATTTAAAGACTGATAAAGAATGCTGGAAGCTGTTTATTTGTGACCAGCAGATTAAGCCTATAAGTACATATTGTTTTAGAACTGTTTTCTTGAATAAGGCAGACTTAAAAATTATATCGACTTTAAGGGAGAATACACATTATAAAAGTTAGTATGTGATACTTTCTACAATTCAAGATTGTGGGTTCAACATGTATGTAATTTTGTAAAAAATGGATTTGATGGATTAGTTCTACTACTTAAAACATATATTTTAATACTTACACAATATTTTGATCTAAATAACTTTTACTGGGTACACAAAAGCTACATAAACATAAAATACTAAATTTCATTGCTCTAAAAGAAGAAAAATTGCAATTTTGACCACCAGCTGGCAACACCTTTAATACACTATACAAGTTTATTGAGCCTGCATTTATGAACTATAAAAGAAAAATTTATAAAAGTTAAAACACTTAATAACTAGAATTTGACCACTGGGGATAGATAATGCATAGTTGACCTTTTCCTTGCTAGGTGGGTCTTGGAATTTTGGTGACTTATGACATATATATATATATATATATCTACTCAAAATATTAACAAAGAGTTAAAAATGAGTATTGATTAATCACTAATATACAAAACATCAGCATATTGCATAAAAGAAATATTTGGCAGAGATTTTATTTTTTTACAATTGTACCAAACAAACATTGGAATGATAATCCCACCAATTAACTTACCCAAATCTTATGTATATTCACTATTTCATGAAAAATGAATATAAAAACAGACAGAGTTTGTGACCACCAGAAGGCATTTTCCTTAAAGAAATAACTAGCAAGAAGAATTTTGTATCTCTAGAAAAAATTCTGAGAGGTTGTAATTTTGTAAGAAAAAAAATATGAAATTTAACTTCCAAAATTAGTTGTAGCGACTTGAAAAAATAACAGAAGAGTAATTTAAGAGATGATAAACCCAGAATACAGAAATTGTTTTCCCGGCTTACAGTGATACATAACCAGAAAATGGGCAATTTGTGATCAAAGACAGTATAAAATCAAGAAGTGACCAGTTTATTTTGGTGATCTGGTAGATCATGGTAAATTTGGAGTCTGGGATTCTTATGATCATTTATGTCCTTACCTTAATTCTAATTTGTAGTGATTTAAATAGAATTATTAAAAATTCTACTTCTTCAATTTAATCCAGTTCACAATGAAACTCGTGTTGTTCAAGCAGTTTCATAATATAAATAGCATCTGAACCACTACTGTGTCTCTTGTATCCCAACCAGCCTGTTATAGTGAGGTTCACATATTATTATACACTCTTCTTCACTATCATTTCTTAATAATTAGTCACATAAAACGTTTTACTAATGAAGTATTTGTTATGTTTTTGGACATCTTCAACAACTAAAAAAAAGAAAAAGAAATTAATGCTAATTGGTGCAGAAATATTTCAGTCAACAAACTGTGCTTTTTATCATAAACTAAAGCAAAAGATTAAAATGTTGATTAATTTGCCCTGCATTTATTTTTGTCAGATACTTTCAAAGAAAAGTTTAGAAATAGAAAACACCTTTACCTATATGTTATTACAATTGAAATCTGTTTGGAAGTTAAAGCTATTCACATTCCTTCCTGTTGATTAATTGCTTATAGGTTTCTATCTCTTAAAAGATTCAAAATAGCCAAATTTAGACTGATTTTGTAAAAGTGAAAAAGTATTTTTATTTGTATAAACTTTACATGTCCAAGTAATTTTGAACAAGTAACTGTTATTTTTTTGTATCAGTGAGGATGAATGTGTGACTGATACTGTTTTACACAACAGTTCCAATGTTACAGTTAATATATCAAAATCATTTATCAAAGCTGTACTTATTTATTTCTGGTTGAATATTCAAAGTTGCTTTTATTATTTCTGTTTTTTGTTTAATATGTATCTAAACAAGTTTGTGTGTTTTGTGTAAACTTTACTTATATTCACATCTGTATACTTATTTAAGATGATGAGTTTTCCACTTTGTGATGATATAAATATGCATGTATACAGTATGAGACTTCTTAATTCAGCATTAACAGTTATGTTTCTTATTACAATTTATATCACCATTTTATTAGTGTGATATTAACTGATATAAAGCAATATAAACTTATAATGGCATCAGTTCTTATGTTGTATACTACAAGAAACATTTTTATTTGTATTGTAATTTAGCTAAAGATGCTATTAGTTATACTTCATAACATTTTATCATAAGAAACATTGGAATTTCTAAATGTAAGTGATTCTAAAAGTACATTTTATATGCTTCACCTATTGTTTGTATTTAATTATCTGATACTGTTATTTCTAAGGATAATTATGTATGTTAGTTTCATAGCTAGCCCTTTTTGTAACAGATACGTCAGTATGAGTGGTGCCATCCTGGCAACAAACGGCTGAAGTTTAATGTACTTCTCACAACATACGAAATTCTCCTAAAAGACAAAGTAAGTAGAATTTCTTTTTTAAATTTAATATTTACCCTTTGTATAGTCATAACAAAATACATAAAGAATTATACTAATATATTCAGCAAGTCTGCATCTTGAAAACATTTTTCCTAACCCTCGTTACAAGATGAATTTCGATTTACCATTTCATTCGTAAAGTCTTATAACCGATCAGGTTATAGATCAACATCCTTACCACTGGGAAATCATATGCTTTATATCATATAAAACTGTAGTTATACAGAATATGTATGACTTATAGTTGAATTATCAGCATACCATTCATCACACTTACATCGTCATCACTGTCTTTTTTCAAGGCAAACAGAAAGTTTGTAAAACCCAACAGAATCAAAAACTGATAACTCTAAAGGTCTGTAAACTAAAATTATAAAACGATACTGGTGTGGTTTTGGATATGACTTTTTCAATACATCAGTCATTGTTTGTGGATTTTAAGATGCTTTCCTATGAAAAGCATCTTAAATTATTAAATGTATCTGAACTAATGTTACCAAAAATGTCTATAGATTAGTGTAAAAGTTTCAAATGATATTGTTTTTGATATTACTGATAGAGTTTGGGTAGTTGATAAATTTATTAACGCACATGTAATATTAGTATTAATAAGTATGTCCACAGCTCAAATTCTGCCATGGTTGAGGCTGTATTTACCAGCTATTAACTTAATTTCTTTAAACGTGACACATTCTAAGGTATGCAATGTTGAAGTCTTGGAGGCAAGGGTAGTGTGTTAAAAACAAATTTATGGAAAAACTTTAAAAAGATACTTCCAATTTTATAATTTTATATCACGTATTTGCATTTTTCTATACTAAAGATTTAGTACGTTTTCTTTTTCATGTATGAACTATTAGTATTTGGAAGTTATGTATTTTTGTACAGAATAACAATATTTTATTGAAAGCAGTTTATATTTATATATAATTCTAATATTTCAGAGTTTCCTGGGTGGTGTTAGTTGGGCTGTTCTTGGGGTTGATGAAGCCCACAGACTTAAAAATGATGACTCTCTTCTCTACAAGTCCTTATTTGAATTTGATACAAATCATAGAGTTCTGATTACAGGAACTCCACTTCAAAATTCCCTGAAGGAACTGTGGGCACTGCTCCATTTTATAATGCGTGAGAAGTAAGTAATGTGTACTACGTGTAAAGCTTTAAAAATCTAAAAATGGAACACTTTTCTTATTGGATGAAATTCACTTTGAAGTGACAATAATAAGTAACGTTTAAATCCTAATCTATCATTTATTATGATTTGGAATTGTGATTCAATCCACGTATATGGACACAGTGTTGATATTTCATTGTGCAGCTTTGTGCTTAAACAAACAACAGAGAAATAATGTATTAGGTTATTTCTGATTAAAAGATTTTGAAACTGATATTTGATAAATACTTGTGGTATTTTATGCTACCCAACTTTTTTAACTTTCATAAAATTTGAACACTGAAAATTGAACAGACTTAAAATTTTATGAATTAAAATGTGTATAATAATTTATTTTGGTTAGGTTTCGGTCGTGGGAAGACTTTGAGCAAGAACACAAAGATTCAGCTGATAAAGGTTATTCAAAGCTGCATAAACAGCTTGAACCATTTATTTTAAGAAGAGTGAAGAAAGATGTTGAAAAATCATTACCTGCCAAGGTTTCTTATTATTAAACATTGTTTTTTCATAACAAATGGGAATTTTTTTTTATAGTACAATATTTCTTTACTAGATGAAGTATTAAAAACTTTTTGGAATGTTTTAAATAGGGTACAATTCTTTCAAATGCTCACTGTTTCTTTTTAACTGATGTGGCTGTATTCAGTGTATTGGTGTCACTGAAACATAAATTTCAACTGTTGTAGTTTTTTTTGTTTTGAAACATTCTTCTTTCGTATGTTACCAGAGTTAAGTATGGCCACTGATCTCAACCTTGTATGTGTTTTCACATTAAATATGTTTTAGATTATTAAATTTACCTGAATTTATGTTACCAAAAAAAATGTCAATAGATTAGTGTAAAAACTTTCAATTGATATTGTTTTTAATATTACTGATAGAGCTTGGATAGTTGATAAATTTATTAATCCAAATGTATTCTGAGAATTAATAAATATGTCCACTACTCAAATTCTGCCATGGTTGAGGCTGTATTTACCTGCTATTAAGTTAATTTCTTTAAATGTGACACACTATGGTTGAGGCTTTATTTACCTGCTATTAAGTCAATTTCTGTAAACGTGACACACCATGGTTGAGGCTATATTTACCTGCTATTAAGTTAATTTCTTTAAACGTGACACACCATGGTTGAGGCTGTATTTACCTGCTATTAAGTTAATTTCTTTAAACGTGACACACCATGGTTGAGGCTGTATTTACCTGCTGTTAAGTTAATTTCTTTAAATGTGACACACCATGGTTGAAGCTGTATTTACCTGCTATTAAGTTAATTTCTTTAAATGTGACACACCATGGTTGAGGCTGTATTTACCTGCTATTAAGTTAATTTCTTTAAATGTGACACACCATGGTTGAGGCTTTATTTACCTGCTATTAAGTCAATTTCTGTAAACGTGACAAATTCTACAGTATTTTTATTCTACTCAGTTCTCCATTTGCAGTTCTGAAAAGTAGTTTCTGAATTTTTGATGTTTTAGGCTGCTGAACCAAATATGGCAGTTTAATTAAATTGTTAATTGTTATTTTTCAAACGTGAAACTTGTATGTATATAATCTCTGAATTAACACTTTCTGTTACAATTTCTAATTCTACACATTCACTTATTTTCAACAATCAATGTACATACGGGAAGCCTTTATATATGTATTTGTTTTTTGCTCTTGGTTCTTTAGCCTCAGTAGCTTTACACTCAACCAGTCAGTTTTTAAGAAGTACTTACTTTTAATTTTTCCCTTTTCCCAACTTTTATCTGTGTAACCAGTTCAGACTTTTCCACGCATATCCATAAGGAGAAGTGAGCATGATTTTATTATTTCTTGCCTTTGTCAACTTTTGTTTTTGTGTGTATGTTCATTATTGCCAAAAGCAGAATTAGTCAATAAATTTCTTGTTAGGGTTGAACATTTTGCCATAACCACAGCCAAAAAGACTCATTAATTTTTGTGGGCTATATTTTTATTTGCCTTTTGTATGATTCAGATTTCAATTAGTTGTGCTTTCTTGTTACCTTATTTTCAGGTGGAACAAATCCTTCGTGTGGAGATGTCCAGTATCCAAAAACAGTATTACAGGTATGAAAGTAAAGAAATATATACACATTAGCAGCGGCCCGGCATGGCCAGGTGGTTAGGGCGCTCGACTCGCAATCTGCGGGTCGCGGGTTCGAATCCCCATCACACCAAATATGCTCGCCCTTTTAACCGTTGGGGTGTTATAATGTGAC
>NW_013665948.1:439068-446751 GCF_000517525.1 Limulus polyphemus | reverse complement strand
GTCTTACACTGCTAAATTAGGGACGGTTAGCGCAGATAGCCCTTGTATAGCTTTGCACGAAATTCAAAAACAAAAACAAAAAATACACATTAGCATACTGAAATGTTGCATACCACAAGTGTACAGGACAATATAATGCCTGAATAAACAAATGATTTGAATAACCGAGTATGAAACATATATAATTGACTTTGTTTAAACATTGAAGTTGTGACAGTTGAACGTAAACATTTTTGAACTTTTTAGAAAACAGAAGACTAATAATAAAAGATAGAAAGCTTGGCTGCTTTCTACTACAATATTATTTTCCTTCATAATTACAAGCACATAAAAGTCTTCCAAGCATTTTTTATAAAAATTAGTTTCTTCTATGATATAAAATTTTATTGTCAGCCATTTTGAATGAGTAATGAATTAGTTTTTTGTTTTAATTTCAGCTGTACTGATTGCCAAATAATATAACCAAAGATAATGCAACTTAAGTGCATTTTAATTTGAATTATACAAAAGGAAAAGCTAACAGTGATGAATGGTTATTTAAAAGGGTTGCCAAGTCCACATATTTACCTGATTTGGGTTTTCTCTTTTTACAGTTGCTGGAATTTCGTTTCACTATTGCTTAATGTTAGTCGATTAAGGATTGACTTCTTTTTTGATGTGTTTTGAGAGCCCATAGAACTTGTTTTTATTTTAAAAACTCTGGAAATCCTGCTATTTATGTATGACTAAATTTAGCTTGCCATGATTATATTCTATGTTTAATCCCTAAATCCGAAATTAAACACTTCATTTGTTTCTCCTTTTATGGGCACTCTGCAGATAGGCTGAAATGTTGCTTATTTAATGCTCCTAACAACTATAACCAAAACAGAGCTTTACACTATGTTTAAATCACTGCTAGAATATTTTCTTAGAAATGACTATTGCTTTCTCAGGTGGATCCTGACAAAAAATTACAGAGCACTTAGTAAGGGTCTAAAAGGAAGTGTTGCTGGCTTTGTAAATATCATAATGGAGTTGAAGAAGTGCTGTAACCATGCATCACTAATTAGGCCTCCTGATAACATGGGAAATGCAGACATTTTACAAGTGAGTTTCTAGCTGTAACAATATTTTTGTTATAGAAAGCTACATTATAAATAAAGTGCAACCATATGTAATGTTAGAGAAATAACATTTAATGTCTATCATATAACAGAGATTTAAAAATCTATAATAGTTCTTATGTGTCGGTTTTTGATACCATAGAGAAATTGAAAGTTTGTGAGAGAAAAAAAAAGGAGACATGATCAGTCTATTTATCCATATCTCTCTCTCTCTATACATATATATACAGTGACCCTTTAGTCACAAAACTGGTAGAAAAAATAAAGGTGAGAAGAAATGCTAGAATCTTAATTATTTTAGTGCATTGCTATTTGTATTCATAGGTGTAAATTTGTATGTGTTTTGATTTTGTATATATTTATATATATATATAGGCCTTTTTGTGAAGAGACAACAGAATTTTCATTACATTGAGACTACTTTTTTCATTAATTGTCATCCAGATGTCAATTTTTAATCACTACCCAATAAAGCTATTTGTCACAGTTATTTGCATAAGAAAACATCTAAGTTTTGAAGTCTTTCTTCTTGTCAAGTTCTGAAACTTCACTGCTAAAAAAGGGGGGGAAGTTAGTTAAAAGATGTGTTATCATAACTTTCTTCTACTTGCAGTGTCAGATATGAAACATATCATGATCATTAGTTTTCACTAAAACTCAGTTTTGTAATGGCCTTAGAAAGTAGTTTCCAAGGCTTCTGCATCATTTAGTAAAGCTTTTAGTTTTTTTATGGCTGTAGAAAGTATCATTACATTTTTAAGGAAAAAAAGTTACTTGCACATGATTCATGTGCAGGTAATAGTACTAGATTCAATATTGTATTTCTGTGTTTCGTTAAATGATTCCCATTTTCTTCATATGTAGACCATAGTCCGTGGGAGTGGAAAACTGATCCTGCTAGACAAACTATTGTGTCGTCTAAAAGAGACAGGTCACCGTGTCTTGATCTTCTCACAGATGGTTCAAATGTTGGACATTATCAGTGATTATTTACAGTTGAAACATTTTACTTTCCAGGTTAGTTACTTTTTTTCCTAGTAACTTCCTCCCTGTTCGTACATAAATACTGTTTGTATCACTGGTTGACATATTTTATATAAATGTAATTTTGTAAATAATTTTTCAAATATCCTAAGCATAATGAGGAGACATGTATTTAATTTGGCATCTTTGTCTCTACTGTTTTTAATTGTGTATTTGGTTTTAAAGTTTATAATGAAATTGTGGCTAATCTTTTAAGAATGAACTTCAGCTAGTAAACACCTGCAAGTCCAAAGGAGATGGTTCTTCTCATTTTATCTGAGTTACTCCTTCTAAACATTCTACAGTATTAACTACCTCATTCTTCACTCCTGATAATAAAAAAAAAAGATTCACAAACAATTGGATGTTTATGCATCTTTTCTATTTCATGCCACATTCTTTTTATCATAGGTGATAAACCAGGTGCATACAGAATAACACAATAAACCAAACCATCAACATATATCTAATTTAAAACATTGAAAATGTAGCTTACAACAGTAATTTGTGAAAATGTGCTAATTGATACATTTCTATGCTTTCATTATGTTTTTATAGGTGGTATACATTTAAATTTAAATATTCTAGAATATTCATTTTTTGAAGATAACTAGTTTGCTTGGTGACAATTAGTTTTTGAGACAAAATACATATATGAAAGTAAATATGTTTTATTTCAATTTTAAAAGAGTACTTACTGTAATATTAAGTAATAAATAATGAAGCATTTACAAGCAACAAACAAATTAGTTTTGGGTATTAGAAAAACAAAAAAAGTGAAACAGTCAACTTGTCCAAAGTAGCAAAAGACAAAGAATAAAAGTGACTGCACTGCAAACATTTTGTAGGAGTATATCATTAAATATTTGTTAAATTTTAGTCTAGAATTCATTGGATATTAAATCAGAATTGCAGGTCCCCAGTTATATTTTTAAGGATTCATATAGTTATGGTAAGTAATCAAAAGGCATAGTAGCAAATGAAATCTAAAGTACTTACCAAATGAAATGACTTAAGCATCATGATAAAGAGACTTTTAAATTCCAGATTTCATTGTTAAGAGCTGCTGCTAGTATAGTTTTGAAGCTTGCAGATGAAATAGCTTTTCTCAAATGTGCTTAAGAGTCTGTTCTGTTCAAAAAAGGTCCTTGAAAAAAGCTACTTGATTCTTGAAAATACCAAAATATAGGAATTGTGGCATATGTATGTAGATTAAAACTACAAATCAACCCATTAAATAGAATAGATAATTATATATGTAGTTCTTATGTTTCACTTCTGATTAGAATTCATTGTCTTGTCATGTATGTACCCTTACTGTTAGTGATATGTTCGCCATATTCTTTTTGTTGGTACTGACTCTAAATCACAAAATAATTCTTTTAATTGGTAAACTTTTGAAAGGACATTTTTTTTTGGCTAGAATATCCCAGTATGGGGGACTATCAGCAATGAAAGTTTTAGTTTATGTTTTGTTACTAAAGGTCATATTTAGTATTAAAATCAAGTTAAAGGTAACTTATCAGATTTTCAAAAGAAATAGGTTATTCGATAAAAGTTTCTAGTTGCCTAATGTGGTTAGATGAGAAAGGTCAATATTTAATGATCCACAGAGATGTAAATAATACACTTGCTCTAATTAAATGGGGTCATCCGTAATTTTGTTTTTGATAATTCACAAAGTTCTAAGAACTTCATCTTAAAATAAAAATTACAAAAATATGTACTTAAGCTTAGATGAAGGTAAAATAGTTTTTACACCAAATTTGAAAACATAAACATTTTTTTAACATTGAAAATAGTACTAATACTCTGCTACTATAAAGTTCATACTATTTTTTTAATTGGCTAAGAATAAAAGTATATCTATCAGAAAAAAACATTCAGTAGTCTTAGAGCATAGAACTGTTCATTTTTATAGTACATGTTACAAGATACTGTACATCGAATATTGTAGTTAGTTAAGGACATACTGCTTAAATAGTGTTGAACTAGGGACTGAACTTATGACAGAGGAAAGCCTTGTGAAAAAATTGATAAATCCTGAGTTTGGAAAAGTGACTACATATCTTTTCATTTTTATTAGAACTTTAAGAATTGGTGAATGCACTGTTTTAGTAATTAATACTATCACACATTATCTTAAAAGTTTCCAGATATTTTCTTGATAAATAGTAGAGTTATTTTCTTAAAATTGGGTTGTTTTTTTACTATACAAGTAGACAGTATATATGTAAGCTTTTGGCTATTGAACTTAGTCAGTAATATATAATTGAATGACATATACAACTGTGTACAATAGTTTGGTAACTTTGCATAATGTAGCATGGTTTAAATGACATATACAACCGTGTACAATAGTTTGGTAACTTTGTATAATGTAGCATGGTTTAAATGACATATACAACCGTGTACAATAGTTTGGTAACTTTGTATAATGTAGCATGGTTTAAATGACATATACAACCGTGTACAATAGTTTGGTAACTTTGTATAATGTAGCATGGTTTAAATGACATATACAACCGTGTACAATAGTTTGGTAACTTTGTATAATGTAGCATGGTTTAAATGACATATACAACCGTGTACAATAGTTTGGTAACTTTGTATAATGTAGCATGGTTTAAATGACATATACAACCGTGTACAATAGTTTGGTAACTTTGTATAATGTAGCATGGTTTAAATAACATATACAACCGTGTACAATAGTTTGGTAACTTTGTATAATGTAGCATGGTATTATTTGACTGTATATATGAAGTTAAATGTATATGAAATGGGAAATATTTTTTCGTCTTACTTTAATATCTGTAGAGGCTAGATGGATCTATTCGAGGAGAACAAAGAAGACAAGCACTGGACCATTTCAATGCTGAAGATTCACAGGTAATTTTGCCTTCCCTTTGCTTATTTTCTTTTTTCCATTTCCATTACTTGACAAATGTGAACCTTAAAAAAACTGAACACAAAAACAGTCGTTATTATGTGGTCTATATTTGTTAAAACACTAGTAATAATTCCTAGTAAAATCATTGAATTATTTAATTGTTCAACATTCCTCCAGGATTTTTGTTTCATCCTGTCAACAAGGGCTGGTGGACTTGGCATCAACTTGGCAACAGCTGATACTGTTATCATATTTGACAGTGATTGGAACCCCCAGAATGATCTTCAAGCCCAAGCTAGGGCCCACAGAATTGGACAGAAGAAACAGGTGATAGAGACATTTCAAAGCATACTATACATACTAGGTTTTTCACTTGTATAATGCGTGACACATCTGTTGTATCACGGTATGTGTCATTAATGTAAATACTGTATGTGTGTGGTGTAGATTCTAAATTCTTTGTAATGTAACTTTGATAAAAAAAACAAGAACTTAACTGCATCTAATATACTTACTTAGAATATCATAAGGATTATCCAAAAGTTAATTATTGTAAAGGGGTTGGTAGAGCTCTGGATTTCAGATTTAGTATGCCAGATTCAAATCTGTGTGATGCCACTAAATATTCCCTACACTTTATGTTATGGGTGCATTATGAAAGTGACAGTCAATCCCTTAGCATGAGTGGTGGTTGATATGGTGTCAGTGACTGGCTGCCTTTCCTCTGGTCAGTAGTTCAAAGTTAGAGATGATGGCAGATAACCTAAGTGGCTTTTCTATAAATACAAATACAGTTATTGTAAAAATAGTGGTCAAAGTTCCACAGTTTTCCTCAGTACTTAGACTTTAAACATAGGATATATTTATGTAGGAGAAGTTTATATTAAAGGATAGAAAAATATATTTTTATTTCTATGTAGGTGAATATTTACAGGCTTGTGACCAAGGGAAGTGTTGAGGAAGATATCATTGAGAGAGCCAAAAGAAAGATGGTACTGGACCACTTAGTAATACAAAGAATGGATACCACTGGCAGGACGGTCTTGTCTCGAAGTGCAAAACCTACCAAGTGAGCATTTTGACATCTAGATAGATATTGAATGTGAAAATTTTGAAAGGGATATTGTCTCATGCAGCAATAGGATGTATTAATTTTAACTTCCTATGATTATTTGTTCTTACTCTATCTATGCACTTCTGATATTTCAAAATAATGTTTTATTGTTCAACAAAATCTCTCACTTATTAGATCTCAAAAAGAAAGTTCTTTACATGGCTACATACTAATATCCATTCTAGTTTATCCAATTCTCTTCAATAAAAAATATTGGACATTCTGTTTGTTCAGCATACTACAGATTTCCCAAAGGCATGAAGTATGAAAGTTTGTCAGCCTTGTCATATTCTTCTCTATCATCTAATATTACTCTATCAGAGTAATACAGGAGGGCAGATTTAATGTTGATGTCGATTGTGTCGTAATTTTTGTTTTTGGTAATTTGATTAATGCACAGTAGGCCTAGAGTGTGAAAAGGACATTCATTTTAGGTAAAGAAGTAAATATGATGGTATAGATCATTTAAGTTTCATATCTATAGATTTATGTGAAACAATACAAAAACATATGTATTGGCTATAAACAACAAATATCAAATGTTAACAACTAATTGAATACCTTTATCTTAATGAGTCTGCTTTTTTATTTCTTATACAGTGAATCACGTTTTTCTAATGTGTGTAATGTATGCTTTCAGAGATGAATATTAATGCCATTCTGTAATAAGCCAAAATGGCAAATGAACAAAATATTACTTATCTTTTATTATTTCCTTTTACAATTACTTAAAAGAATAACAATTAATTTATCATAATGAGTCCTTTTCACATACTGAATGTTCTTTTCACATTCTAGGCCCACCCTGATTAATGTGTGTTGTTCCCTTTTAGATTCTATTAATAATATCCTTTGCTATTCTATTATCTTTGCTAACTTTACTGTGATAATAACTGCAATTACATCACCTTATTGTTCAATGAAACGTCTGAACTGTCATTAGATGTATTTTGTGTGCACTAACTTTTCTTACTACATCTTTACCAGTGGGCCACATATTGATAATTCTGATAAATTTTAATAAATTGGAACCTAATTTGTACTACTTAGTTTAAAGTAAATTGATGTATATATTGCTGTTGTATATTGATAGTGATTAATTACTTTTTACAAATAGTAAGATTGAAATATTAGGTCATTAAGAAATTAATGTCATATTTTGGAACACTTTCATTAACCACCCCCCAAAAAACGTATATCACGTATAATAGTTAAACAAACCACCTAAACATCATGTTAGTCTAGCCTATACAATATGTAAAGTTTAGTATACTCTAATCCTTTACAGTGATGGCACACGACAACACGCACATTTGGCATGTAATGCTGTTTGAATAGAAGAAGGGTAACAATGCCTCTGTAGCCACAAAGAATATCAAATTAAGTTTATGGAAATGTATTGAACGTTTATAAGTGTCAACAATGGTTCATCAAATTTCATTCAAGTGACTTTAGCCTTAAAAACTGTGATGGCAGGGGCCAATATGTTGGAATTGATATTGATGCTCTGAAGACGCTCGTTGAGTCTAACCCAAGGCAACACACTT
>NW_013665948.1:438160-438925 GCF_000517525.1 Limulus polyphemus | reverse complement strand
TGACTTTAGCCTTAAAAACTGTGATGGCAGGGGCCAATATGTTGGAATTGATATTGATGCTCTGAAGACGCTCGTTGAGTGAAATGGCCCTGAAATTGCATGTCTCTCATGAAAAAATACATAAAAATCTAAGGAATATGGGAAAACTCCACAAAGAAGATGCTTGGGTGCCTCACAAACTCTCCGATGGTGATCATTTCCAATGTGTGAACGTTACTTTGTCTTTTCTGGTGCATAATGCACGTGAATCGTTTTTGGACAGAATTGTCTCCAGTGATGAAAAATGGATTCTGTATGAAAATATTAAATGCCAAAAACAATGGCTCAGTTCTAGACAAAAACCACTTCCAACCCCAAAACCTGGACTCCATCCACAGAAAGTGATGCTTTGCATTTGGTGGGACATCAAAGGACAAATTCATTTCAAACTCCTCAATCCACAGTGAACTGTCAATGCAGAGATCTATAGTCAGCAACTGGAATGTTTAAATTAAGCCATTCATCAGAAACGCCCTTCACTTGTCAATCAGAAAGGTGTTCTTGTTCTTCATGACAATGCACATCCGCATGTGGCACGTTTGATGCAACACAAGATTATGGAGTTTAGATGGGAAGTTCTCCTTCACCGACCATATTCTCCAGATATGGCACCATCAGATAACCCCTTTTTCATTTGCTGCAACACCATCTTAATGGGAAAATGTATGCAAATGTGGAATGTGTTCTTTGCTTCAAAGCCAAGTGATTTCTGTAATTAGGGCATTA
>NW_013665948.1:432510-437205 GCF_000517525.1 Limulus polyphemus | reverse complement strand
AATTAGGGCATTAACAACCTGATTGTAAGATGGAAAAGCATCATCGATAAGAATGGAGACTACTTCATTTTGTTTTATATTTAAGTTGGTCGGGTTTTTTCATTAAAAAAAAAGTGACATTAATTTCTTGATGACCTAATATTTAACAAGAATTTAATTAGTATCCTCAGAAGTTGATTTTGTTTCTTTTGTTTAGTAACACGACCCCTTTTAACAAGGAGGAGCTGTCTGCTATTCTCAAGTTTGGTGCTGAAGATTTGTTCAAGGAGAATGAAGAAGGAAGTGAAGAACCTCAGGTGAACAATGTTGTTTGTGCCTTGATCTTGTTTGAAAACATAGATTGTATTTATTTCCTGTAGTTGTACTTGTTCTTATTGATTTATTACATTGTTACCTGAAAATATATATAGCTGGCAACAAGCTCAGAGAAAAACTACTGGTATCTCTATTGATTATTCCATATAAAAGAAATGTTTTTACATGAAACCAATATTTTATTGTATATGTGAAAATGAATTTCACATATGCCTAATTTTTGTATAGAGGGTATTCTGTTGGAGTCATTTATATTTATTCAGATTTAGATGGATATTCCATGAATTCTATTTTTATTTTTTCTTTGTGCTTAATATTTTGTTTTTAGGTTGATATAGATGAAATCTTAAAAAGAGCAGAAACTCGAGAAGACCAGTCTGCTAGTGCTGGTGATGAACTCTTGTCTGCATTCAAAGTAAGTTAACTCATTGTTTTCAGTGAATAAAACGTTTGTTAAAAGCTTGAAACTGACAAAAATAATATATCTTTTAAACAGCAGTTAAAATGCTATATTTTTCAGTATGACAAATGTTTTAGTAAGGATGTAAGTTATTGTACTTAACAACTGTGACTATGGTCAGACAATTATTTTATGGTCATTGTTGCTGAAATAAAAACTGGTATCCTATAGCAATTGACAGTCCAAAAGTTAAGGCAAGTTATATTCTGTTTGGCAACACATTCTAATTTGGGCAGCCAAGATTTATGTCCATAAAGTTGTTTTTATATAATTATTTTCTTATACAGCAGCTATTTCAATTTCCAAAATAATTTAGCTAAAGATAATCCATTGGGAATTAATGAAATTACATGCTTTTCACATTTGAATTGTTTATGCATTATTGGTGCTTATAAAGAAGTCCACAGCCTAATATTAGCATAAATTAGGTCATCGTACCAAAAACCATGAATTACTACCATCTCTCTCTCTCAATAGAATAGAATTAATAGTAAATTACTAGTAGTACTTTATGCTTATGTAATCTACACAGCTATCTTTAATAACAGGACTGCATTCTTTATGTGGTTAGGGTGCTTGAATCGTAATCTGTGGGTTCAAATCCCTGTCCCACCAAACATGCTCGCCCTTTCAGTTATGGGGGCATTGTAATGTGATGGTCAATTTCACTATTTATTGTTAAAAGAGTAGTCCATGAGTTGACGATGGGTGGTGATGACTGGCTGCCTTCCCTTGAGTCTTTCACTGCTAAATTAGGGACATTAGTGCAGATAGCCCTTGAGCGCTTTGTGCAAAATTGAAACCAATCTTTATGTTCAACAAGTTGATTTTTTTTTGCCTACACACTGTCTGTAATTGACCCATCAAGCTTAAACCTGGCTTTTTACTTGTTTATATTTTGAATATAATAATGTTTTGTGAACCAACTTTGACCTGATCATGCTTTGCACTAGTTTTCCACATTCATTAAAAACAAAATAGAATTGCATGACTTGTTTGTTACTTTCATTAAATGGTTGTCAAAATATATTTCATGGGCTATTTTTTTTTTAAATATTCTGTCACTGTATATGATTCTTTCTTTTCTTTTGATCCTAGGTTCAGACAACTTTATGTAAAAATAGGTTTCTGAGACCCATTTAATCACAGCTTATATAATTTTGGTGTATATGTCATAAACGGCCAAATTTTTATGCTTTATATCATAAAAGTTGTAAGATAGTATATTTTATTAGTTTTAATATCAAGAGTAATTAAATCTTTTACGAGTGGTTAGTCACACTTTGAGAAATTTAGAATGTTAATAATTTGATAGATTTTTCTATTAATATTAGGAAGTTTTAATTGGGTTCCCAAAACTTTTATTTCAGTTTCAAAAGTTATGGGTAAAATCTTGTATCTGAAAAATATTTTGGCTGAAATGTAAGATTTTTCTTGATTTTGTCAGGTAGCTAGTTTTAACTTTACGGAAGTAGAAGAAGAAATGCCAGTTGATGAACCTGCCGAAGAAGAAAGAACTGTAGGAATAAACTGGGAAGAGATCATTCCTGAAGAAGAGAGAAAGAAAGTTGAGGATGAAGAAAGAAAAAAAGAAGAAATGGAACTATTGTTACCTCCCCGCAGTAGAAAGCCTGTTCGCCAGGTTTGTTTCATCTGTTTTTGTTTTGGGATTTTTATAATTTTATTATTTTTAGGTAAAGTAAAAAAAAAAGAAGATATAGTTTAAATTGTTTAGTCACTTACTTACAAGATATGATGTATGTAATGCAATACCTAAGATATATCTTGTAAATCAGAAATGTTCATTTGATCTCGAGAAACATTCCAATGCAAAATTTAAATTATCTTCTGATCTCGTAGCAAAAAGTTAAAAGAAAATTTTATTTAAGTATTTCAACTGCTATATTATGCCTGATTGTACAAAACTAAAGATCAATCTCCATCTTTCTGGACCTTAGTTTAAATAATAAGATTACTTTTTCGTTATATTTACTCTTAAGCAACATTTGCTGGTTTAAACCTTTTAAAACTAGGATTTAATTTCTCACTTATGGTGTAATTATTCTCAGTTTTTCTTTTCATGAGTTCTTTACAAGTAAATCTCAAAATTTTATTGAAATTATAGTAATTAAATATTCATCATTCGGTACCTTTTGTTTTAAAAATGTTTATAATACTATAATGTAAGTTCAATACTATGTTATATTGGAAAGATTTGTTACTTCTACCATGTTACCTTTTTCCAAAGTATTTTTACTGTTTTATGTTATCAGCCAGGACATTCAGATAGTGATGAAGATGCAAAGAAAAAAGGTAATCGCGATGCTGGTGATGAAAGTGGTTCAGAGAAAGAACAGTCTGATGATGATCGGCCTAGGAAACGTGGTCGACCTCGTACTGTGAATCGAGATGCCATAAAAGGATTTAATGATGCTGAAATTAGAAGGTACATAAAATGAAACAGTGTGTTACAACAGCAACACATATTACAATTTATGTTTTATTAGATTTGAAATTATTTATAAACACTTACATTGAGGATATTTTTCATCACACTTGATACTCTAACATAAACATTTCTCTTATACACTATATGAGTTGGTGCATATTTCCTTTCTCTAGAATCATAACTTTTTAGAGTGTATTGTTGTGTGATTACTAGTAGCTTAGTGACCATATCTCCCAGTTGTTCCGAAGAGATCTTTTGGAATGTAACAGATCTCCCAGTTTTAATTTACCTTATTTTTTCTGCCAAAAAGTCCAAGCTGTTAAAGAAAACTAGTAATCTACTTTTTGGCTGTTTTGGTAGTAACTAGAAATGGAAAATAGAAAATGTAATCACCATTAAAATGATTTTAAATTGTATGCTATATAAATGACACTCAGCTGGCCAGTTACAGTGACATCATCAGTCACATGATCAGCGAAGGATTTGACGTTCTCAGACTTTGCTACTATTTACATTGAATATTAGACTATTGAGCTGTTGGCATGTTATGACACTTAATGGTGTCCATGTTTGACTAACTGATATTTATTTTCACTGTTAGTAGTAGTAATTTCAGAAATGTTATTAGTCAATTTTTTCTAGTAGATATTTAGTTTTAACTCTTTGTAATAAATTAGTATCTTAAATTAGTATAATTGGTTAAAAGGCAGAGAGCTTGTTATTTCTTCTGCTTAAAAACACAAAAATCTGTTTGAAGAATCATTATTATTTAATTAATTTTCAGGTTTGTTAGAAGTTTCAAGAAATTTGCATCTCCTATGAATAGGTAAGTTTTTATGATTAATTTTCCAGTAATGGATAGGGTTTTATGCTTATCTTTCCTGTACTGGATGGGTTTTTGAGGATTTGTTTTCATCCAAGAAGATTCTCAGGTATAAATAGAACTGATAAATACAAGACAGAGTGGTAAATAATATATATACAACCAAAATACTTGGTTATTATAAGATGTGAGGAAACAGTAAGTTATATGAAAATCTCCTTTTAAGTATGAACTTGAAAAGTTAAAGGGATTAAAATATGACGGTTATCGAATCCGATAAAAATAAAGGGAAGCTGTTGGTTGAACTGTTGGTCTTAATAAAATGTTTCCACTTATACATTCACTACGATGTTGTGTCCATGATAGAGCAAATTTGTGAAGTTTCCAAGAAGTAAGGAAGAGGTTCTAAATCATCATTTGTATGTGTGTTTACTTATTCATATATCAAATGATAAAAACCCTATAACCCGAGCACTTTTGAAAGGTGGGCTAGTTTGCCACTGAAGAAGAAGGGTCCACCTTTTGAAAGTGCTTGGGTTATAGGGTTTTTATCATTTTATATCAAGACTTCTTGAACCTACGTATTTTTCTGACATTGTGAAATCATTCATATACCTTTAGATTTGTCCACTGGTGTGTCAGTGGTAA
>NW_013665948.1:425354-431720 GCF_000517525.1 Limulus polyphemus | reverse complement strand
CTTGTCACATCTTGCCTATCTATCATGCAAAGTAATTTTCATCTTAACATAAAAAATACCTTTATGCATCAGAAAATTTTGAAATTTTATATGAGAAATCTTTATAATGTCCAAATAGTTATCAAACATTTCTTAAAAAAACTTTATATTTTATCTGTTATTTTCAGCAATTAATCTCTGTATCGGTTCGATAAATTTGACCGATCTTGCAACCATCTCAAAAAATTAGGAAATAAACAAAATTATGCACCTTTCATCATAGAATGAACACAAATTATAACGAAAACATAAATGTTTAGACGAAATAGCTTAAATCTCATTACATTATACATTTATATATATTTATTATTTTTATTCAACTTTTAGCTGTGCCTGGCTAACAATACAGAAGCTACAACAACGTGGCTCACGTGTACTCATGTTACTCAAATAACACAAAGGTGACCTTTGGTCTGTACAAAGTAACTTGTCCTGGCTGTGTTTTAGTCAACTAGTATTTTGTAAAATACAATCACATTTCAATTATTATACATTATATATGTATATAGATTATTGCTATTTTGAAATAAGTTCTTAAAGTTATTTTTCTTAAAACATAGAACAGTAAATAAAGAAGTAAAACGAACAATTACCTCTTCTAGTTACGACCTTTGCACTTGATTGCTGCTTGACATAGGTTGCTAAGCCTTTAACTATTTTGCACGTGGAGAATATGAAACAAAATAAATTTTTATTGGCTTTTATATATA
The DNA here is from genome assembly GCF_000517525.1 of Limulus polyphemus. NCBI lineage: Eukaryota > Metazoa > Arthropoda > Merostomata > Xiphosura > Limulidae > Limulus > Limulus polyphemus. The sequence continues at coordinate 430,971 of NW_013665948.1, read as the reverse complement.
CATTTGAATAACTAAAAAAGCATAAATTACTACTTCAGTACCATAGAATTTCACTATACTTTATCAAATGTAGTAACTAAACTGTATTTGGATCTAAAAATATATGAAATTTTGAGCAGACTAAAGACACAACCTACCTCATTGTAATCTTGATTTAAAAGAAAGTAATGAAAGGCTTAAAACCACTAGGGGACATTCTGAGCTTCTGATTGGTTATACATGTCATATATAGAAGTAAGTGCTTATAAGGTAGCATTTCCAAAAATGGAAGCAGGTGAGCGAGGTGCCACTATGTTTGATTTATTACATGAGCAATATCTTAGCAAATAGAAAAGATAATACATTCTAATTTTTTATTCTAGCTTGTCAATATCTGTAATTTGTATGAAACTATAGACTTAGTACTTTGACTTCACAGATATCTAATTTGAACTAGTGCTACATTCAACATACCAAGTGACACACAAAAATCAATGTTTATCTGTTTTTTAAATATTTACCTTTAAATTAACAAATTGAGTAATGTATAGTTCTAAAATTTGAATTATAATCTACAGTTTGATACCAAACTTATTGACATCAATTCGTGAAATGGTAATTCAATAAAATTTTGAATGTAAGTCAACAAACGAGATGACATGGCCTTTCACCTGTGACCCGTATCGAAAGGGTTAATGAAAAATCTTTTAAATGATAACTTAGGATTTTGAAAAGTGTTGTGAGTACAACTTTTGGGAGTGATGGTTGGGAAAGATTATAATTTTGATAAAGTTTAGATTTAATAAGGATCATTCCTGTTAATGAGATGATTATGATTTTTTTTATCTTTTTTTTTTTCAGACTTGAATCCATTGCAATGGATGCAGACCTAACAGAAAAAGCAATGGGTGATCTGAAGCGTTTAGCAGACTTACTGTACAATGGGTGTCAGACAGCCATGACTGATCATGCGTTGAAGCAAGATAATCAAAATGAAGACAGTAACCGTAAGTACAAAATATTGCTTTGCTGTAACTAGAAATTGAAATAGGTAATTTGATTTACATTTTTTATGTATTCCATCATAATGTGAAAGTATTTCATTTTTACATTGTTTTATTTAGAAAATTTTGCTTATATTTTGTTTATATTGTAATCATGTATTCTTTAGTTTAGGCATTATCATGATCAGTGTTCAGTGTGGCAAAATACTGTATCAAGTTAGCTACCTAGAAAATATAATGTAGACTTTAAAAACAAAGACTTCTTTAAGTAATATGAAATCATATTAGATATAATGCATCTTTTGTAAAATTGTGTTGAAAAGTATTTGTTCCTTTCTTAGTGCTATGAAACTTATAAAATGATTAATTATTATACAAGAAAATAACTCCAAAAAGTAATTAAACTTTAACAAAAACTGATATGTACCTACAATAATGAGTTGTTGGCTACTAGACCTTAGTTAGAATCTACATGTATTTCGTTTCTTGTATGTTTTTGTTAAATTTTTTTTTGTTGTGTTAGTAGCACCGTAAGTGGCTGAGGCTTCTGTGTTTACTGAGTCTTTCTAAGCCATTTAGTTAATTTTGTGTTCAGTATTTATACTATCTCTTATGATTAAAGAACTTCACTGTTCACTGTGGAGCATTAGAGGTAATAATTACTGGACAAGACCCATCTAGGCATTGACTACCTGGAACAGTGCATTTTATGTCAAGATACTGATTTTTCCAAGTGAAACATTACATATATATTATGGTCATTTTGGAGAACAGCTTTTCTGTCACTGTTACTAGTGTGGATTTTTTTTTAAAAATTATGTGAGCAATAGGGGCTTTTAGCTTTACATGTTTTTAATTTGGAAAAAAATCAATAACATTGCTGCTGTGTTTGATTATAAAATAATCTCAGATTATAGGTCAACTCCTGTCTAACTCATTGAGTAGCATATGAGCTGTGTATTATACAACCTGAACATTTCATACGTTTTTTTTCTTTACACATCAGTTTCGGTGGGTACAGCTACTGGCAAGCGTCGTGACAGAGGACCATCTATTAAACTGTCTGGAGTTACAGTTAATGCCAAGACAGTTTTTAATGCTATGAAAGATCTAGAACCCCTTGAAACATGTCTTCCCACAGATCCTAAACAACGTTTGAGGTAAGTCATTGTTAAATATAAACAGCAAATTGGTAATTAGTTTCTTTCATTGTCTTTTTTTAAATGTGAAGAGCAAAGTTTTTCCACTCCATATATACATTTTAAGGTTCCCTTCATGACAATGGAAAAAGGTATAGACAACCACAAAAACAACATATATTTCAAATTTGGGCTGAAAACGGTTTTGTCTTGGAAAAACAATGTATATACAGAAATTGTAAGAATCATCATAGTGTACATTAATGACAGTCTGTAAATAATGTTTGCTTCTTTCTAAATTAATAATGTTTCAGGTGGGAAATGAGTACAGTGTGTAAAGACACACATTGGGACGTTCCATGGTGTAAAGAAGATGATTCTCGATTATTGATTGGTATTTATGAATATGGAATGGGAAACTGGGAATCCATAAAGATGGATCCAAATTTAGAGCTAGGAGAAAAGGTAACAATATAGATTAAATTTTTTTTTCAATCAGCCTTTTAACATATCCATAAAAAAGTTCAATAAAATGTTTTGTTTTTTCAACTCTTACTCATGGTGGCTCAGCAGTAAACTTGAGAGCTTACTTCACTAAATTTAATTTTGAGATTCTTATAAATAAGCACTTATTTTTATCGTTACAAAGTTTTCTAAACGCATCATTTTCTGGCTTAAATTGCTGATATGTTTGTGCAATGAATGAGAAACACAGGGCAGTTTTTCCTTTTTACGCATATTGTTTACTTGAAAAGTTACCACTTTCTTTTCAGGGTGTGAATATGGTTAGTCAGGTGTAATAGGATCTTTAAGTTCAGTTATTGTTACATGCTTATTGTTATCTTTATTTTTATTTTACAGATTTTACCAGATGGGGATCAGAAACCACAAGCTAAGCAACTCCAAACAAGAGCAGACTATTTATTAAAAGTCTTGCATCGAACCTTAGAAAGGCAGAAAGCTGGCAAGGTATATTAATTTACTTTTTTAGCATTTTATTTTCTATAAAAAGTCTTGAGTTTTGTGTTGTTAGATAGATTAAACCCATGTACGTGTGAGGACCATGGACTGTGATGGTCATCTATAGTTATAGCTTTTAAAAAATCTTAGTAACTCTGAAATAACATTTTCATTAAAAGGCCGTGAAAAATTATACATGTTAGAAAACGTAAATATAAAACATTGTTTGAATTCATCTTTCATTCCAACAAGCAAAATCAGAGTACTTAGGATTGCTTGGATTATTACTAGTGACCAAGCAAATGAAAAATTATTCTATCAGCTTGCTGTGATGTTATTTTTGAAAATATTATAATATTTTTATAATTTTATACTTAAAGGTGACAAAACTGACTAGATTATATTTTGTTTTTATGAGAAGTACAAAGAGTATAAGTTTTTTGTCCTGATTCCACTTGTTTCACAAGTTTTCACATCTTATCGTCATGTTGGATCTGCATGTGGTATGCATGCAGTAGTAGTTTTTAACTAAACTGGCACCATTACAGAAAACTGTTTAAATGTACTTGTGTGTGTGTGTGTGATTGGTGATTTGACTTTTTGTTTGGTTGTTTGTATTTAGTCAGGTTACATGACTGTGTGGTTCATAGATAACTAATTGTTAGTGATTACTTATAAGGTAATGTAGGTAAAATTGTTCTGAAATGTATATCTGAGATGAAACAAATCACATTATGCTCTATGCTAGTTGTTTTAAACTCATTTCTCAGGGTCAGTTATTTTTTCAAGCACATAATCCAAAAAGTTATCTTATTTCATATTTATGAACAGATGTTTAATAAGGGACTACCACTATTTTCTATGTTTGATTAAAATAGAAATAAGGTATTGAAGAAAATGGATAGTACTGAGTTTTGCTTAAGCTCAAAATTACACTGTCAGATGGTTTCTTTAATATATATAAGACAGTATATTTTTAACATGTGAACATAATGTTTGTTTTTAATGGTTTTTGAATATTCTCCTATTATAACTGGTCATGAGTGAAAGTCTTTTACTGAAGTGAAGAAAATGTGAATCACTAAAATGACTTCACTAACAATGAACAATTTATATTGTTTGAAATAGATTAAAAGGAAAGCTTGTCAAATGAAACCAAGTGTTTCTGATAAATTCAATCTACTTTCACAAATAATCTGTGTTTATAAAACTTAGATGAAACCTTTAAGTAACATTTTCAGCTAGGAAATTTAGCGTGCTTGTTTCATATGTTTATTCTTATATGTCAGGAGAAGTCTAAGAAAATTAAAGGTCCAAGAAAATCTCGTTTGGATAAAACCGCTATCAGTAAACAATTTGTAGAAATTGAAGACAGCAGTGACAGTGATTTATCTGTAAGTATGATTTCAATCTTTTCTCGAATTTAGAACATATATATGAATGTTTAAAAGTTTTTTTAATTCTCTCTTGGTACATTTCCAGTTTTGTGTTGATGTGAGTCCAATTTTAATATCCTATAGATATTCTTGATTTAGCATCTGAATATGATTCTTGGTAATAACAATATTTTTAAGTATGAATATAATGGTTTGGTTTTTATTTATTGTTTTTAAAGTACAAAAGTACTTTTTATGTTTGTAATCTAATGATTTGTTTTATGAAATAAAGATGAAGAAACACGAAGAACGACTGAAGAGTTCAGACCACAAGATAGCTGAAGGAGCTGATAAATTGAAAGATGGTAATAGTGTTAAAGAAAAATCATCAAGCAAGAAAAACAAAAGAAACAATCATCTGAGAAGAAAGAGAAGTTAAACTCAAAAGAAAAATCTAAGAAAGAAAAACATAAGAAAAAGGTAAGAACTTGTGGTGAATCGCTCGGAATTATTAGATATTCAAGCCTTTTCGGTGTACTACGTTGTATCTTTATCTTGTTAACCATTATAGGTCTTAAAATGTTTGAAGAATATTATTTTTGATGAGAAGTGCTCTTTGCATACGTTTCATGTTATTAGTTAATATAACTATAAATGAATCTACAGTATTATGAACAGTAGTGCAGGAAAGATTCGCCGTTCTCGGGTGTCCGGATTTCTTCTGAAGACACAGTTCTTGATTTAGATTATGCCGACGACATCGTTCTTCTTTTTGAATCACAGGATGCCACTTAGCGGACCCTGGACAACCTACTGTGTATTATAACCTCCTTTGGGATGCAATTCGCTCCCTCAAAATGTAAAGTGTTACTTCAGAATATTGTTGCACTAGTGTCGCCCCTTGTGCTGGGAAACGAGGAATTGAGCGTAGTGGATCACTTCACTTACTTGGGAAGTTGCGTGAGCTCGGAGGGAAACCTGAAGCGTGAAATAGATGCGAGAATCGCGAAGGCCAGAGCAACCTCCCATGACTTGAGACATCTTTGGTGTCACAAAGGGATTTCTCTTAAACTTAAGGGACGGGTGTACAGGACCACAGTAAGAGCCGTTCTTCTCTACGGCTGTGAGACCTGGACCCTTCGAGTCGAAGATCTCGACC
>NW_013665948.1:412576-425139 GCF_000517525.1 Limulus polyphemus | reverse complement strand
CAATGGCTGTTAACACTGCAGGATATGGCGAGAAACCGGGCTCAGTGGCGGTCGTGCTGTAGGCATCTTATTGGTTTGTCTGCCTAATCTTGTCTGTCTGCCAAGTCTACTGGCGAGCGAGGCATGTTATGATGCGTGGCAGTGAAAGCCGCAAGGAAGCTGTTGCGCTGATGTCGTTGGACTCGCCCAGAGGACTTGTCCCGAGTGCTTGTGTATGCATGGCTTAGGTGCTGTGCTCCCGCCTGTATGTGCTCCACCATTTCCGTATTCATGGCGTGTTAGATCCCACTTTTGTCCCCATTTTCTTGTAAAAATAATTCATGATTGTGTGGCAGCTAAGCATCGGTAGAATTATCGATGTACTGCTGTCTATGATGATGATGATGATTATGAACAGTTTGTTTCCATTTTAATTTAAAAATTGAAATTAAATATGTAATCAACAGAATATCACTTTACAAGAAAATGAAGAAATTAGAAGATGATATTAGGACTAGAGAATAACTTTTCTGTTCTTGTATTGATTCAACAAGTGTTGTTTATGAAGAATTAAAATCTATTAATAAACTCAAATATATACATATAGGACATCACAGATATGGTATCAAAACAAAAGAAGTCTGAACCACCGGTTATGCATTACACTGCTACAGCAGAACCACAGGTGATTGATTCATCGGGAGATCTAGAACCCAGTATATTCAAGGAGGTAAAGTGATTTGAAATTTAAACCATTTTAGTTTTAATAAGAAAGCGACACTAAATACATAAAAAAAAGTAAAATGTACACACAATTGAGTATATTTTGCCGTACTTTTGGAACACTGTAGCTTTAGCTGCTTTGAACAGATTTGCATATAAATGTTTCATTGACCATCTACAGTGTTGCTTCTAGGACACATACTTTGCATATTTACACTATTTTGTTTGCCTGCATACTAGTTCATGCAAAAAAACACGAAAGTATGCATCTTAATTTTTCATGCGCACCTGCCTTTTGAAATTTATTATGAATGACTTCATAACAATAGACCTCAATCATAACTGGAAAATTCCGAACAGTAATTAGCTAACTTGGATATGCAAGGGAATATGATTGGCTGCATTATGATGTCATTTGGTTTTGTTCGATATTCCCTTGATATTATGGGATATTGATGATTGAAAATGGTGGAAAACTAAAGATATGAAGACGTTCAAAAAAGCTGTTAATTTTTAAAAAATAATACATTTTTTGATCAAAACTATGGCAAAAATAGCAATAAATCAAGAGAAAAGGCACAGAGAAGATGACTGCAATGTAAGTTTTGTCAGTGTATGCATAGATATTTTCAGTACATACACAAATGAAACAAATTGCAATGATTCAATTACTGTTTCTTCAAATAAAAGTTACTTCGTCATGTTATACTTTTATGACTCACGAAGCTGATACCCACTTCATTACATAGATGGCTCACTTTCTGAAAGTCAGTGGGGGATTTGGTGCCCTTGAGAGAAGCAACACTGTTACTAGAATATGACCCTAGGTATTGCACCAAATTTGTATCTATTGGAAACATAAAGTAGACTTTTATTAGGAATGCTGTTGTAAAGGTGTTTAGAAAACTTCTTAGCATCATTTAACCCTTTCACTCTGACACCAATGTTAATTTCCTATGTTTAAAATGTTTTTGCTAATTTTGTTGTAGTGTTTGAAGTTTGCACAACATAGTTTCGAAGCCACTGAAACAGACTATTTATGATTTCATTGTAAATCCTTTGTTTTATGATGTTTTCTTTTAGGAGCACTCATAAATTGTGTAACATATCTAAGTTTACTGCTTTCATTACACTTTCATGCAATGCACACTTTACTGTTTAAAACTATAAGCATCTAATGTATTCAGAACTTATTTGGGATAAATCTTTGGTCTTCTGTGTTTCTCTGACATTCTCGACTTTAATATTTCTTGGACGATAAGAGAAAAAACCACTTGTATAAGTGAAAGCATTATTGATCCTGTTTTCTTTTCTCTCCTCTTTTTTTTTTCAAGTTTATTATGCTTAAACAGTGATGAACAGCTGCAAAAGAAAAGTAGTAAATGTTGATGAATCCCCAGGGTTTATCCGAAAATACTTTTGTGAAAGCATGTTATTGTGTTGAAGATATTGTGATAGGCACATGGCTTTTATTATGTGATCTACACAACATATACCCACTATGGGAATTACCCTGGGATAAATTATATGTGTTGCCAGTCTGTGAAGGAAAAGGAGATTAGTATATGCCATATATTTTATGGCACAATGCATACATAGAAACAGATATCATGGCATAAACCCTACTGCACAATGTCGGGAAATGTGTAAACTGTGTTAACTCTTTCAGCAAGGGCTCGGTCCTTGGGACCAACCTCATAACCACTTTGTATTTGTTATAGTTTTCATGCTATAACTTTTAAATTAGTAAGCAAATGTTAATGAAATTTGGCACATTATCAGTAAACATTACGATGCTTTCATATGCAAAATATAAAATTTTTTTATCGAGTCTTAAGGTTTGTAAAGCAATATTTTTCTCGTGCCTTTTTTGTCTTTTTGAATGTTGTCTATCTAACATGCAAAGTAATTTTCATTTTAAGATTAAAAATAATTTTATGTATCAGAAAATATTCAAATTTTATCTGTTATTTTCAGTAATTAATCTCTGTATGGGTTTGGTAAATTTGACTGATCTTGCAACCACCTCAAAAAATTAGGAAATAAACAAAATTATGCACCTTTCATCATAGAATGAACACAAATTATAACACGAAAACATAAATGTTTAGACGAAGTAGCTTAAATCTCATAACATTATAGACTTATGTATATTTATTATTTTTATTATATTCACCTTTTAGCTGTGCCTGGCTAACAATACACTATAGACTTAGTACTTGGACTTCACAGATATCTAATTTGAACTAGTGCTGCATTCAACATACCAAGTGACAAAAAATCGATGTTTATTTGTTTTTTAAATATTTACTTTTAAATTAACAAATTGAGTAATATATAGTTCTAAAATTTGAATTATAATCTAGAGTTTGATACCAAACTTATTGACATCAATTCATGAAATAGTAGTTCAATAAAATTTTGAATGCGAGTTAACAAACGAGATGACATGGCCTTTCACCTGCGACCCATCTCAAAAGGGTTAAACAAATCCAAGAACATTGTTGTTATATACATCTTGAAAAACTGTTCCTTTCTTTAACAAGATTTTAATTTCATCAGCAACTACTATTACCAAAGAAGTGTAATGTTAATGAAAATACATTTATTATAATGATAGAAAAATTTGTTTCAACATATGTATTTTTACGTTTTTAAAGTAATGACCCTTTCCTTAACTCTGTGTTGCCTGGCTGGGTGCATCCTACTCTGAGGGATAAATTGCTTTGTTGAATTAGTAAATAAATAGAAAATAAACTTGTAGTCATTCTTCAACACACTTAAAAGATCTTCAGAATTGAAATTCATTCAATTAAAACAGTTTTATTTAATTTTATACTTGACTATTATAACAATCACCAGTTTTGATTTTGGATTGAGTTCAGCACACTTGATATGAAAAGATAAGTATTTGTAAGTTTCCTGAATGTTAGTACTTAAAACCCCATAGAATGGAATTTGAAATAGCACTAAAATATATTTTGTAATTTCCATACAACTTTAGTTTTATCATAATTGAATAGAGTTGTTTAAACATTTATTTAACAACAAGTAAAAGCTTGGAATGATCTATTCTTTCATTGGGGGGGGGGGGGGTCTGTGAGCCAGACTAGTTTGGAGAATTCTACTCCTCATCAATGACCCTGGACATTACCACCAATGAAGCCTTTATAGTAGTGAGGTATCAAAATTCGAGATGGTGTATTTAAGTGTTTTACACTCACAAAAAAACAAACAAATGTTTAAACAACTCTATTAAACTATGTACCAGCTGCCCAGTGTCGGCTAACAATACGAAGAATTAAATTGTGGCAAAATGCTACAACTTCTTCAAATAACTATAGAACAATAGTCTTTTTTTGTTAGTGTAAAACACTTAAATACACCATTTTGATTTAGTTTTATCAGTTTTAACCAATCAGTGTTTCTCAACAACCTTAGTTGTTTTGGTGTGATGTAATTTCATATATCTCAGTTTTGAGAAGTCATAGGCTAGCGATCCAAAATGTAATTAAAGCTCTATTTCTGTTGTTTTTTAACGGTATTGTAAGTCAGTATGTGTTCTAGTTCTTCAGAGATTCTCATAGAGATTGGAACAGTTTAATTAAAGCTTAGCTTGGTTATATGCTACTAGAAGAAAAAAGATGTTTGTGAAAAACCACCAGTGTAGTTATAGTCGTATTTTTTGTTTTAAAGTTTGCTTTATCATTTTATACTTCATTCGAATGTTGCTGTATGTTAAAAAAGAGCTGTTATTCGTGGATCAAGATGAGGTAGAGAATTGTTAGACATGGTTTGATCATTTTACACTCAATGTGTCTTAGTGTTTATATTAGGTCTTATCGGATTAAGTAATTGCTTGAATGGGCAAAGAATATCATCAAAAAGAAATGTAAAAAAAATGTAGGAATGAAAACTAGGTTTAGAGCTTATTATATATGTTCAATGAAACCTGATTAACAATTAAAAGAAAAAGCTTGTTTATAATTTTAGTGTGGCAAAAAAAGTTATTTTTTCTGTTCACTGGTGATTGTATACACAATGAAACAGTGTGCAGTGTTTGTTGATTTAAAACAAAGATAAAATTTACAGTATTATAAAATTAGAATTCTAGAAAATTTTCACAGAAAATGCAGGAGGATATTAAAAATCAGTAATTGAAATCTACAACGAGGGTAATCATTTTTATCTATTTCTTAAAAAACACAATGAAATCTTTTGACTTTTCACGGTTGGAAATTCATACATTGTTAAACATTGCAAATTAAAGTCTGACATCAACACGTGGTACTGAATGATGTAAAGAATTTCAATGTGTTATCTGGCTCATTTTCCTTATCAAAATATTTACCTGCATATCATTGTTTGGCTGAACTAAATGACCCTGAAATGGTTAAAGAAAGGATAAAGTAAGTTTTGTAACTTACAAGTCAATATGTATAGTTACATACTGGACAAAGCAGGCATTGCCTTTTAATATAAAAGTGGAACATGTGAGTGGCATTTTAATAATTCAGAACATGATATACATTTCTGTAGGTGATAACTACACAGACCTTAATCCTACTAAGATAGAATAACTTGAGAGTTAGATCAACCAAATAGATTGAATGCATTTCTTTCCCTTAATCTTTCCTTAGTATTTGTTTTTATTTCCACAATACTTTCTGCCCAGCTAGTTTCCAAGTTGAACACAGTTTTATTTATTACAATATTGTTACGTATAATGTTTTTTATACCATGTTTTAATCATTGTTTTGTCAGTATCCCTGGTTTTTTTTATAACATTTATAAAACATCACATAATAAGTTGAAGTATTACTGCATATTTAGTTAGTGTAATACATTTTCAATTCCTTCAATTGATAAATAATTCATTTATAGTGCAAAGAAAAGATGAGACCAGTGAAAAAGGCATTGAAGCAAATTGATAACCCAGATCAAAATCTAGAGAAAGAGGAGCAGCTACGACACACTCGACAGTGCTTATTAAAAATAGGAGATCGTATAAAGGAATGCTTGGCTGAACTTAATGACGCTGAAAAGATTAAAGAGTGGAGAAAGTAAGTTACAGAAGTTGAATATTATGGGATGTTCACAGCTATTATTATTATACTTTGGTAAAAAGTTAAATCCTTAAGATTTTCAATCATTATTTATAACAAGTCCATGGTTATTTGTATGGATAGTGAAGACATTTGTGGTAACATGTTTTACTTTAATTACAAAATATTCTGATTAAGGTCAAGAATGTTATTATGCTTTTATTGTAAATCTTATAAAATTAAAATTTGCATCATTGTTATGATCACTTTGTCAGTAGGACTTTGATAAAACAAAAGTTAAGAAACTTGTACTTATCATTTACATAAAAGTTGTATTATATGAACGTTAATTATTATTTTTTTAATGATATGGATTAAAAATAGCCTTTGATTTTTTAAAATTGGTGCATGTAAGTAAGCAGGGCAAAGAAACATTATTTCTGTAAATCAAGGTTTGAATATAAAACAGTCAAAAGGTTAAAGTGGTTATTGGTATGGAAAAGCTGTTCAACTTACCTTTTTGTTTGGGGGGGGATTGTACAAACACCCACGATGATGATGCATACATCTGTCAAATTTTTATAAAATATGCCAGAACTTTTGTTATAGAAGTGGAAAAAAAAGTTTCAATGATGTTTTGAAAAAATGATAAATAGTAACTAAAGAATTATGACTCTGTGGACAGACTTACTCTAGTGGTTATCATGAAACTGAGAATTCATGATTCATGGTCCCAAAGGCATATTTTGTACTTTGAGACTATAGGTGCTCTGTAAGAGTGATGGTGAAATCCCACTGTTTGGTCACACATAGATAGCCCAAGAGTTGCTGGTGGATGCTGTTTACTAGATGCCTTCACTCTTGTTTAGCAATTCAAAATTAGGATCAACATTGTGCAGAAAGTCCTTTGTTTAGGTTTGCATAAAAATTCTGAAACAGAATTTTCAAACTATTCCATCTAAACAAAATATGTCTTAGAACATCATCTATATAGACGCACGCTATATGTACAATTTACTGGTGTACAAAGATTTATAATTCTTTAGTATTTTCACAAAATTATCTTTGTTGTGGAGATTGTTATATTAAATGCCTGAGACTGTATAGTAATACTAAAACTTTCTGAAGTGCTGAATGTCTTACCATATGTACAATTTTCAAATCAAAAGTAGATGAGATTAGAAATATTTTTTTCTTATGTGATTTTGAGTTAGATTTGGTAAAACTGTGTTGAAATGAATTTGTGATTCAGATTTATATGAATACTGTTGATATTACTCATCAGTGAACAACTATTGTATTACTCACTTTAATCTGTTATTTGGGCCGATGTTTAGTATTTATCCTTAATATTTCAGCTACTTATGGACATTTGTTTCCAAGTTCACAGAGTTTAATGCAAAAAAACTGTATAAGTTGTACAGACAAATTGTTAAGAGATCTGTTGAAGATAAAAGCCATAGTCTCAAAGACAAAGAGGGCCATCGGCAACGCACAGAAGAGGCAAAATCGAAGCACAGGCTTCTTGTAGATAAACCAAAGTCACATGATGAGGTAAGTTGTACTTTTTTTTAAGGACATATGATGCATTTTTTGGCAAATTAACAAGACAGTAGTATTACAGTTTGAATCCTAAAATGATTATAAATAAAAGAGCACATTTAATTTTTTTTTTTTCAGTCATGAGGAAGAATCATAATGTAATATAAAATTACCATATTCAATGTAAAGGCTACTTATTTAATTATGATTAAATTATTGGTCATGCATTCAGGTTATGCTTGAAACTAAAAGGTAATCTCAAGATCACAGAAACCGGAGTTTTGTTGCTTGTTAATTCTTAGAGTGAATCTCCGGTTGGTTTTTGCTCACAGAGCACAATGGTAGTTATAGTTGTTGCTGTCACTTAAAAGTTCATAGCTTGACTCTTTTTCTAATTTCATGTATAAATATTCATTTAACTTTGTCTTTTATAATGTTCTGTTTAGTCATTTACATTTTACTGACAAAATGTTCAGAGGTTTGTAAATGGATTATGTTGTTTTGAAAATAATTACATTGTACAAAAAACAGAATTGTTGATAAACAAATGTTATACATGATCATTTTTGCTGTAGCATTTATGTGAAGAGACAAAACTTTTTTTTTATCCTAGTTACTATGTGGCCTGGTGGTTAGGGTGCTCGACTTGCAATTTGCGGGTTATGGGTTCGAATTCCCATTATCAAACATGCTTGCCTTTCAGCTGTAGGGGCATTATTATTCATTGGTAATCCAAGTGTTGGCAGTGCATGGTGTTGATTAGCTGGCTTCCTTCTAGCCTGTTACTGTTAAATTAGGGATGGCTAGTGCAGATAGCCACTTGAGTAGCTTTGCACAACACTGAGAAGACAAACAAACTTAGTTGATATGAATTGAAGTTTTCAGAAAATGGGAAGAAATTAGAGATGTAATATTTGTACTTTTATAAGGAAAAAAAGAGGACTGCATTAGTGTTACCAATTAAAACCGATGATTTTTCTTCTTGTCATTTCAGTTTTCCAGCTAATACAGTCAAAACCTGTAGAAAGGGTTTGTATTAAGATATATGCAACTTCTATATCATCTTTCACCCCCACCCCATTGCACAGCAGTAAATCTACAAACTTAAAATGCTAGAAATTGGGTTTCAATACCTGTGGTGGACACTGGAAAGTTAGCCCATTGTGTAGCTTTGTGCTTAACTACAAACAAGCAGTTTTCTTTTTTTTGCTTCTACTAATGAAAAGGTACTTTTCTGCTTCACCTCTGTCAATATTTTGTGTTTGGAAATGGAAAATACCCAACTTCTTGTGTTAAGTAACATGCCACACATACTTAACTTGCTTAATATAGGAATTTATTAACCAAAGGAGGTTCAGGTTACTTTTGAGTGCACATTCATAACTTAACTTACAAAATATAATTCTTACTATTTCAACAGCTTTTTTTTTACTCAAAAATATTGAACAGTTGACATTTTAACATTACGTAATGCTTATTTAGATTTTTTCATAAATAAAATTCAAAAAATGCTCAGTAATACTGTAAATGTAATATATTTCTTTATCTCAGTCAAATTTCAACATTTTTGGTTAGTTTGACATTTATCTTATTTTTATGCATTCTCTTTTTTCAACTATGAAAATTGTGGATTGGTCCTGTATTAAAGCTCTTGAGTTTGATGCTAGGAAGCCAGGTTTGTATCCATACGATGCCACAAAATATTCCCTGTACTTTACTGGTTCAATAAAAATATCAAAAGTAGTAATTTCATGATTATTTATACAACTACAGTTTTAACCATATCCTCCTTAAGTACTAAGAACATGACTGTGTGGTATTTGAATATACCATGCTTTCTGTCTTCTTATAACATAATAGTATTTATTCTTTTTTCTTTCTTTATATGTACATATTTGAGGTAACACTTGGTTGAGAAAGCTGTTAAGTTGACTTTGTTTTAAAGCTACCTTTGGTCATATTTTGTTCTCAGAATTGGATAATTCCTGTTACTGCCTGGGGATGATATCAATAGGACACATTGTAAGGATAAGAGTGACTATCAGTTCCTTAGCATGTATGGTGGGTGTTTGAGTGCTGCTGGTTGGTTGCCTTTCATTTGGTCAGTAGCTCAAAATTGGGGACAGTGATAGATAGCATCAGTAGCTTTGTCATAAATAAATACAAAGTACAATTATGAATTCATTGATTAAATAGTTCTTATTTAAAGCTAATAATCATCAAAAGGGGAGTTTCTAAGCTTAATGCTCTGTAACCTAAATTGCAATAGTTACATTTTTGAAAATGGTGAGGCTGGTTATGGCTGTTGGTACTTCAAGATGACGTTTTGAAATACTTCCCAACTGTGCAAGAACCCTGAGATATTTTATAGTCTCCTATGTTGTTTTTTTATGTCTATTATGAATGTTATAGGAATATTCTTTTTATAACTAAACATCAGGTAAGGGTTTTTAAAGGCCAGGTGTGGCCTTGTGGTTAGTGTGGCAGCCTTTGGATCGGAGGGTTCATCATTCATGTCCCGGTACTCAAAAAAGGGAGGGGAAGAAGAATAAAAATCTCCACACATTGTGGCCATGGGTGTATTATAAGAGTGGCAATCAAGTCCAACTATTCAGTTATAGGAGCCCAACAGTTGGTGGCGAACACTGTCTACCACCTTCTTTCTAGACTAGCAGTTAAATGGTAGGAACAGATAACTCATGTAGCCATCTTATAACTTTTACTGAATATCTGAAATAACAAGAAGAATATTTAAGTTTAGTGAGTGTGGTTAAACTAAAACCTGGGACAGTAAATTATTTGAATGAAAAAAAAAGTAATTGTTATGCCATTTTTAAAATGAGGTCAGTATTCACTAGTCTTTGAAAGTCATATCATTTATGTTTGTGTAATTCACAGAATGTGTCAGTTGTTCAGTTGGAAAAATAAAGTATCAAAAGAAATATACTGGTGAGAACATCAAACAAGTTAAAACAAATTAGGTATATTAAATAGAACTCTCTGATCAATAAATGTAAAAAAGAAGTCTAAAAATGAAAGAGTATTGTTATATTCTCAACACTTTTACAACGAAGTTGCTGAAATTTCACAACCTAAAAAGCAAAACAAATGCTTAAACAAATAATATGAATTTTTTTCACACACAAACTATATGCTACTTACAAAGTTTGTACCAAGTTTCATGTAATTTTACTGGGAGAACGTAAAAGATTTGCAAGTTTTTTTAGCATCCCAGCTGTTATTAGTTTTTAAGCCTAAAAGTTTTTGTTTTTTTTAGCAGTACACAAGTTGTGTATGTTTACAAACACAGATATTTCTGTATTTTGTTTGTCTTATTGTCATTAATTTTTATTTGAGACTTGTTTCTTTACAGTCTAGTCAACATAGTCAACACTCTGCTAAATCTGACAGATCAGGTTCGTCACTAAAAAGGCAATTTGAAGGAGAAATGTACACTTCAGAAAGGTTATCATCTGCAAAACGTTTGTATGATGGAAGAGACAGGTATCTTGAGAGGAAAAGTGACAGACGAGAGGGGCAAGTTTTTATTATATGTATATTGATTAACCTTTTTTTCATTATTAACTAATTGATAACACCATACTTTGACCATAAAGTAATATGTGCTACCTTATAGTGAAACAGTTACCAAAATATATAAAAGAATCGCAAAACACTTATTAAAAGTGTGTATGTTAACTAAATATTTCTCTACACAAGCTTGGTCAAATTGACCAACCACATGACCACTTTGTACTCATTTAGTCATTATAGTTTTGATACTACTAACTTTTAATATTGTATGTGTATCTTCACAAAATTTGGCAGACTTTCAGTAAACATTATAAGTCTTTTACATACAAAAAATCTGATTTTTTAGTAAAGATGTTTTTTAAAAGTAAAAAAAAAATGTCTGTGAATATATTTAATCTTTTTATTTGACTAGTTTGAGTGCAAAGTGATTTTCATGTTAAGATTAAAAATACTTTTATTCATCTCAAAAATCTGAAATTTCACTTCTATAATCTATAAAACCTCCTAGGTATATTTCAAATGTTTTTTAGTAAAACTTTTTATTTTATTTATTATTTTCTGTTCCTTGAATCTATACATGGTTGGTCAGTTTGACTCCAAATTGTGACATGAAACTACATTTGTTTATCCTAAGTAGCTTTAAACTGGTAACAGTATACATCTATTTATACATCAGTTTTATTGTTTTTTTTTTGCTCTTTGTATAACTACTAATTGTGCCACTATAAGTTATAAATCACTTCGGAATGTGGAGGTCATGTTACACTATGAAATTACATTACTCTCGAGCTATTCCGAGCTGCTTGCATGTCTACCTCATGAAAATTTTTTATGTTATTATTATTATTGTATATTTTACCTACTCTAACTTTAACTAACCTAAAGAGATTCCTATTTTTACATTTTAGTTACTTTTTTAAATAATAGAGAAAGAATACACATTAAAAACAAAAATAAAGTACATACCTGGACCTTCTTTTTTTTTCTGTCGACTGTTGATGACTCTTAACCATGCTTTTTTATACTAATGGTAGAAGTGCACTAAATAATTTTTATTTAATTGAATAATGCACCAAAGAACATAGAATAATAACCTGCAAAAAGCAGACAATGTCCCATATCACAGTTTTTCTGGCTTTCTAACTATGCTACAAGAGCCATTACAAATTCATCCAAGCTAGTCGATATGTTTCCTATGGGGACGAAGCATGTACTAAAAGGGAAATGGACAATTCTCTGTTCAGGAAACAACATAATATAATATGGCTTTCTATTGTTTATAAATAATATGTTATTAAACTTAAGAGAGAACTATTAACTCTTTCAGCAGGGGCTCGGTCCCTGGGACTGACCTCATAACCATTTTGTGCTTGTTTTAGTTTCATGCAATATGTTATTAAATTAGATAGCGAATATTAACGAAATTTGGTAGTTTATCAGTAAGCATTGCAATGCTTTCATATGCAAAATATCAAATTTTCTTATTAAGTCTCAAGGTTTATAAAACAATGTTTTTCACATGTTGCCTATCTATCATGCAAAGTAATATTGAAATTTCACATGAAAAATCTCTATAATGTCCAAATAGTTATGAAACGTTTCTCAAGAAAAAACTTCATATTTTATCTGTTATTTTCAGTAATTAATCTCTATACAGGTTTGGTAGATTTGACCAATCTCGCAACCACCATAAAAATTAGGAAATAAATATAAATTATACCTTCTTCATTCTAGAATGAA